>NW_028175626.1:26976-57621 GCF_949987555.1 Borostomias antarcticus
TGGGAGTTGGTGTTTTTTTGGCCTGTTATCAGTGTGGGGAGCTGAGATAGTGAGTCCATCAGGCTGGGAGACCCGCGGGGAGGGGGGGGGGGGGGCAGGGTGAGGGCTGAGGGTGGGGGGGGTGGACTCCATAAGGCGAGCAGCTCCGTGGGGAGGGGGAGTTAATCACACAGATACAGGCATGGAGGGACTCCAGGGATCTCACACCTCCTCACCCTCCTCCAGCCCACCACGCCTCTCCTCACACTCTGCTCCTAACCTCATCCACTCCTCTCCTCTCCCCCTCTCCTTCTCCTCCTCTCTCCCTCTCCTCCTCCCCTCCTCTCCCTCTCCTCCTCCTCTCCTCTCTCCCTCTCCTCCTCCCCTCCTCTCCCCCTCCCCTCATCCCCTCCCCTCATCCATTCTCCACCCCCTCTCCTCCTCCCCTCGCTCTCCTTTTTTCACTGCCCCCCCCCGCAGTCCAGACAAGGTTCTTTACATAACAGTAGCTCCAGACCCAGCACACACACACACACACACACACGCAGCCTCTCAGCTCTCCTAGGTTCCCGAGCCTGGTGTATCCGGATGCACCCTGACCCTGTGAACTTCAGCCAGGTCAGGGGTCAGGGGGGGAAACTGGACATTAATCCTTGAACCAGAACAAAGGGTTGGAGACATATGAGCCCCACAGTCCTTACACACACACACACACACACACACACACACACACACACACGCACACACACACACCCGTCACAGTGAGGGATCATCAGCTCCCGACACTCGGGGACATGACAGCTGAGAGTCCCAGGTAGTCGGCTACCTCGGGAGAGAGGTGCGGCACATGATTAGGCATATAGATTAATTGGGGACACTTGTCAGATTTAATTAACCACTGGGTTTAATTAAGCATGTAATTAATCATATGACGGTGTAATACACAGACACAACAAATGGCGCCACCCCCCCCCCCCCCCTCAGAGCACCAGCCTGAACCAGAGCCCAAAAGCGCTCATGTTACCACCCCCTCCGGTCTGAAGCACTACAGCAGTTAGCCATGCCGCTATAGGCTGAATGAGTCAGTTAGCCATGCCGCTATAGGCTGAATGAGTCAGTTAGCCATGCCGCTATAGGCTGAATGAGTCAGTTAGCCATGCTGCTATAGGCTGAATGAGTCAGTTAGCCATGCTGCTATAGGCTGAATGAGTCAGTTAGCCATGCTGCTATAGGCTGAATGAGTCAGTTAGCTATGCTGCTATAGGCTGAATGAGTCAGTTAGCCATGCTGCTATAGGCTGAATGAGTCAGTTAGCCATGCTGCTATAGGCTGAATGAGTCAGTTAGCCATGCAGCTATAGGCTGAATGAGTCAGTTAGCCATGCTGCTATAGGCTGAATGAGTCAGTTAGCCATGCCGCTATAGGCTGAATGAGTCAGTTAGCCATGCTGCTATAGGCTGAATGAGTCAGTTAGCCATGCTGCTATAGGCTGAATGAGTCAGTTAGCCATGCTGCTATAGGCTGAATGAGTCAGTTAGCCATGCTGCTATAGGCTGAATGAGTCAGTTAGCCATGCCGCTATAGGCTGAATGAGTCAGTTAGCCATGCCGCTATAGGCTGAATGAGTCAGTTAGCCATGCTGCTATAGGCTGAATGAGTCAGTTAGCCATGCTGCTATAGGCTGAATGAGTCAGTTAGCCATGCCGCTATAGGCTGAATGAGTCAGTTAGCCATGCTGCTATAGGCTGAATGAGTCAGTTAGCCATGCCGCTATAGGCTGAATGAGTCAGTTAGCCATGTCGCTATAGGCTGAATGAGTCAGTCCTCAGCTGGGAGGATAGCACCCTGCCCAAGGCCCGTGTTCAGGCCCGTGTTCAGGCCTGTGTTCAGGCCCGACCCCAGCCACATGTCTCTCAGAGCCCGCTGAGAGGTTGGGTTAACACAGTAGTATGCTATACCCTGTTAGCAGGGACATCCCTTACTCAGATCCATCTAACAGTGTGGACATCCTTATACAGATCACTAACAGCATGGACATCCTTATTCAGATCCATCTAACAGTGTGGACATCCTTATTCAGATCACTAACAGCATGGACATCCTTATTCAGATCCATCTAACAGTGTGGACATCCTTATTCAGATCACTAACAGCATGGACATCCTTATTCAGATCCATCTAACAGTGTGGACATCCTTATTCAGATCCATCTAACAGTGTGGACATCCTTATTCAGATCACTAACAGCATGGACATCCTTATTCAGATCCATCTAACAGTGTGGACATCCTTATTCAGATCCATCTAACAGCATGGACATCCTTATTCAGATCACTAACAGCATGGACATCCTTATTCAGATCACTAACAGTGTGGACATCCTTATTCAGGTCCATCTAACAGCATGGACATCCTTATTCAGATCCATCTAACAGCATGGACATCCTTATTCAGATCCATCTAACAGCATGGACATCCTTATTCAGATCCATCTAACAGTGTGGACATCCTTATTCAGATCCATCTAACAGCATGGACATCCTTATTCAGATCACTAACAGCATGGACATCCTTATTCAGATCACTAACAGTGTGGACATCCTTATTCAGATCACTAACAGTATGGAGACTGGACTGGACGAGGTCAATCAGTCTCCAGGACCATTTGGCTGTGGCCAGTGTGTCCGGGGGGTCTTAATTAACGGTCGCACCAACATGGTGGTTTGTTGTCTGGCCTGCCGCTCACACAAAGAGGCCTCTCTCTGGTAATCTATCCACCCTGCACGGCCCCCCTGGACGTCACTGGCCAATATGACTACCGCTGCTGAGGAGAGGTCAGAGTTCACACACCCCCTGACCCTGACACCACACACACACACACACACACACACACACACACACACACACACACACACACACACAACCCAAAACACACACACACTCACCCTCACACTCAGACACACGCACACGCGCACACACCGCTTCAAGTTCAATCAGCTTCTTGACTACAGCTCTGGTATAGCATCTTCATCATCATCATCATCATCATCATCATCATCATCATCATCCTCACTGTCTGGTCAGAGTAGTCATCCAGAGATGCAGCCAAGTATTCATGATCACCATGTGTGTGTGTGTGTGTGTGTGTGTGTGTGTTTGTGTGAGAGTGTGTGCTTGTGTGTGTGTGTGTGTGCTTGTGTGTGTGTGTGTGCTTGTGTGTGTGTGTGTGTGTGTGTGTGTGTGTGTGTGTGTGTTTGAGACTTACATAGTCGTGGAAAGCCTTGGCCTCGCTGGAATGTTCGCAGGTCTCCCGTCGGTCGGGGGCGGCGCAGTACAGATCCCAGAATACACTGCAGGAGGAGGAGGAGGAGGAGGAAGAGGAGGAGGAAGGAGGAGGAGGAGGAGGAGGAGGAAGGGGAGCAGAGAGAATAGTAAGACAGCCGTACATGACGGGCAGAATACTGAATCCCTATTATACAACCCACATATTTACAGGTGGGTTATTTCCCACACTCCCCTGACCTGTTAGCTATAGCATCTCCTGACCTGTTAGCTATAGCATCTCCTGCCCTGTTAGCTATAGCATCTCCTGACCTGTTAGCTATAACATCTCCTGACCTGTTAGCTATAGCATCTCCTGACCTGTTAGCTATAGCATCTGACCTGTTAGCTATAACATCTCCTGACCTGTTAGCTATAGCATCTCCTGACCTGTTAGCTATAACATCTCCTGACCTGTTAGCTATAACATCTCCTGACCTGTTAGCTATAGCATCTCCTGACCTGTTAGCTATAGCATCTCCTGACCTGTTAGCTATAACATCTCCTGACCTGTTAGCTATAGCATCTCCTGACCTGTTAGCTAGAACATCTCCTGACCTGTTAGCTATAACATCTCCTGACCTGTTAGCTATAGCATCTCCTGACCTGTTAGCTATAACATCTCCTGACCTGTTAGATATAACATCTCCTGACCTGTTAGATATAACATCTCCTGACCTGCTAGCTATAGCATCTCCTGACCTGTTAGCTATAGCATCTCCTGACCTGTTAGCTATAGCATCTCCTGACCTGTTAGCTATAGCATCTCCTGACCTGTTAGCTATAGCATCTCCTGACCTGTTAGCTATAGCATCTCCTGACCTGTTAGCTATAACATCTCCTGACCTGTTAGATATAACATCTCCTGACCTGCTAGCTATAGCATCTCCTGACCTGTTAGCTATAACATCTCATGACCTGTTAGCTAAAACATCTCCTGACCTGTTAGCTATAGCATCTCATGACCTGTTAGCTATAACATCTCCTGACCTGTTAGCTATAACATCTCCTGACCTGTTAGCTATAGCATCTCCTGACCTGTTAGCTATAGCATCTCCTGACCTGTTAGCTATAACATCTCCTGACCTGTTAGCTATAGCATCTCCTGAGCTGGTGGAGGATCAGTCGACTCTTAGAGTCAACGCTTGGCCACAGGACAACACAGGCAAACGTCACACAAGCACTGAACCAACACAGGGTAGAAGTCACACAGTACAGTATATATGATATGTTTAGGATATCAGTTTGTCAGCTGAGAGGTCTTTCAGCAGTCAAGAGTCGTAAAATTTCCTGCAGTTATGTGCAAAATAATGTTAGCCCAAGTGCTTATTGAAAATGAGGATTATGTACCATGAAAACAGATGTGCATTAAGCATTGTCTGTGGCCAGGTAGTGACAATATGATTTAATGTGTGTTTCACACGTTTCTACGATAGCTTCATCTCAATCCCTGCACACACACACAGTTTTAGGTTAGGTTAGTTGGCACGGACACGCAGTACACAACGGGGCAGACAAAGACAGGCAGTGTGCAGGTGAGGTCACGTCTCGCAAAAACCTAGTCTGGAGGCAAGCGCCACACAACATGGGCAGAGGGGCGGAGCCTGTGCGTTTCCGTTCAAATCCAGCTGCATTTCAACAGCCAGTCGTTGAAAACGGGAGGGCGGGCGTTTCAAGCCCCCCCCACACAGCCCATCATCTGCGCCGGCCAATCATCATCCCCCAAACCAAATCGGAGCGTATTCCCCATTTGCTGTTCATGAATATCATCGCTTGTTCCCAGAAGTTCTCGCCGCAGAAAGTGCTTCCGGGAATTCAGATGATCCAAAACCCCTTATCAATATATTAATATTCAAAGTAGGTAGAAGGGACAGGGTCATCTGATCCGCCAATCCCCCGCTCCCTCTGTCAATCTGACAGGTCGTTGATAAATTAGTTCATTTATCAATGAACTAATTCATTAATTAGCTCATAAAGGCTGACCCAGTCCTTTAGGGCCAAAGAGGGGCCGTCAGGTCACCCACACTCCAAACACTCGCCTAATCACTGCGCTGAAGCTAAGCACCTGTTCAACTGGCCTCCGTGCTCTGGAGGAATTGACATTCCAGTTAAGAGGCCGTATAAACGCGACTGGAGGGGGGGCGCCCTGGTAGCTCACTGGGTAAGGCGCGCCCCATATGAAGGCTAGTCCTTCGCGCGGCGGACCCGGGTTTCGATTCCCGGCTCGGGTCCTGTGCCGCATGTCCTCCCCTCTCTCTCTCTCCCTCGTTTCCTGTCTCTCTCAACTGTCCTGTCGCGACTGGACAGTATGGCTCAGGAGAGCAACATCGTTTTCCTTCCTCCATCCATCCATCATCTAGCAGCAGATACCCAGTGATCTGCATTCTGCTCGACTCCCGGCTGAGGCGTTGTGAAAGGTTCTCTTTTCTCAGCGTGAGGAGAGCCGGACAAGTGATGTGACAGGAGGCAGAATGGAGAAGACGTCCTCGCAGAACACCCAGGAGGGACAGAGGGGGGGTGGAACTAAGGAACTCTCACCGCCAGAACTGCTTAGTACTCTCTCAAAAAACACGCACGCACGCAGACACACACGCACACAAAACAATCTCTCTCTCTCTCTTTCTCACACACATGCATGCACGCATACACACACCCACACACACACCACAAAAACAATCTCCCACTGTCTCACACACGCACACATGCGCACACACACGCACACTTAGGCTGTGTTCCGAATCGCCTACTACCCTACTATATAGTATGCCAAAACAGAATGTAGTATGTCCCAATACAAAGTATGCCACATGCAGTATGCCAAAAATACCAGGATGTCCTACTACATCTGGTCGTATTTTGCAGTATGCAAGCCAGCAGGCTTTTCTGGCTATTCTGACCCACAATCCTGTGCGCAGCGGAAATGTGCGTCACATGTGCGAGTCGTGACAGCTGTAGACAAATGTCGCGTTATAGACAGCGACGGATGTGGGCAAATTTCAAGACGCAATGTTATGACAAGGTAGTATGTCCGTACTTTCTAAGGGCAGCTGTAGTAGGTACTGGTAGTAAGTAGTAGAAGTATGCGATTCGGAACGCAGCCTTAGTGTCCAGAACTGTTGGGATTAGCGTCAGCATCCATCAGACAATTACACAATTAAATGCCATCGTGATAATTATTGCAATTAACTGGTCTGACACAGCCAGTGGAGAGTATGGTTCTCTCTGGTCAAGGCTCCTGCCCGGAGGGAAACAGAGTGGGAGGGGAGGAGGGGAGGAGAGGAGGAGAGGAGGTGAGGGGAGGAGGAGAGGAGGAGAGGAGGGGAGGGAGGGAGGGAGAGAGAGGAAGGGAGGGAGAGAGAGAGAGAGAGAGGGAGGGAGAGAGAGAGAGAGAGAGAGAGAGAGAGGGAGGGAGAGAGAGAGAGAGAGAGAGAGAGGGAGGGAGGGAAAGAGAGAGAGAGAGGGAGGGAGAGAGAGAGAGGGAGGGAGAAAGATCTTGTTTTAACTGACTATTGTTTCTCCATCTGGACAGTAGAACACCCACACACGTTCAGCATGTTGTACTGTAGTTGTGAGTGTTGTACTGTAGTTGTATGGTAGTTGTGTGTGTTGTACTGTAGTTGTATGGTAGTTGTGTGTTGTACTGTAGTTGTGTGTGTTGTACTGTAGTTGTACGGTAGTTGTGTGTGTTGTACTGTAGTTGTATGGTAGTTGTGTGTGTTGTACTGTAGTTGTATGGTAGTTGTGTGTGTTGTACTGTAGTTGTACGGTAGTTGTATGTTGTACTGTAGTTCTATGGTAGTTGTGTGTGTTGTACTGTAGTTCTATGGTAGTTGTGAGTGTTGTACTGTAGTTGTACTGTAGTTGTGTGTGTTGTACTGTAGTTGTATGGTAGGTGTGTGTGTTGTACTGTAGTTGTACGGTAGTTGTGTGTTGTACTGTAGTTCTATGGTAGTTGTGTGTGTTGTACTGTAGTTCTATGGTAGTTGTGAGTGTTGTACTGTAGTTGTACTGTAGCTGTGTGTGTTGTACTGTAGTTGTATGGTAGGTGTGTGTGTTGTACTGTAGTTGTGTATTGAGCTGCTGCAGCTCACACTGGAACCGCCCAGAGCAGCTGACACACCTCACTGGGATAGGATCCAGTCTCTCCCTCTCTCTCTCACACACACACACACACACACACACACACACACACACACACACACACAGACACAGACACACACACACGCACACACACACACACACTGACATGCAAATATACAGTACAGCAGACATCTACATACTGTACACACACGTGAGCGCATGCACATAAATACAGACAGACAGACACACACACACACACACACACACACACACACACACACACATACATACATACACACACACACACACACACACACACACACACGAACAAACAGTACCACTGACATTGTTGACTCCTGCACTGTCTACAAGCCTTTGTGTGTGTGTGTGTGTGTATATATGTGTCCATGTATGTGTGTGTGTGTATGTGTGTGTGTGTGCCTGTGAGCATGTGTCTGCGTGCGCACGTGTGTGTGTGTGTGTGTGTGTGTGTGCTGTTCCCCCCGGGGCCATACAGCCCCTGGTGTAGAGTGCCCCAGTGGAGGGGTGTTTGTCTGGGGCTTGAGCACGTGGACGAGTTGACCCCCCCCCCCCCCCCCCCCGCCCCCCCCCCATGCCAACCAACCCCCTCCCCCAAACAAAAGGTCCAGATGGTGAGAGAGAGCCGGCCCCTCCCCCCTCCTCCCCCTCCCTCCCCCTTTGTCTGCGGTCCTGTCCTTTGTTTGCGGAAGATAGACCCCGAACGGATTAACTCTTTGCATTCCAGCCTGTCTTTGTGTTAACCAGCCAGATCCCCCCCTCCGCCCCCCGCCCCCCCCCCCAGGCGCCCTCCTCTGCCTCTGTCTTAGGATGCTTCCTGTGGGGCTGGGGATGAATAGGGAGGGGGGGGGGGGGGGTATTTGGGGGTCAGCCATCCACATCTGTTGTGTGTGTGTGTGTGTGTGTGTCTCTTAATATCGTATTTACACGAAAATTTGTGCATACTATACTTTTTTCTGTCGTGTTCGAATGCACCGGAAAAAGGGTGAAAATGATCCGTTTCCTGTTTCAGGGTCGCCGACATAGAACGTGTTTCAACACTGGAAATAATATCAACTGGGAGATCAAGTTCGCCGATGACACACCGGTAATAAGACAGATTACCGGCAACAGTGAGACAGTCTACAGGAGAGAGATCAACAGTGAGACAGTCTACAGGAGAGAGATCAACAGTGAGACGGTCTACAGGAGAGATCAACAGTGAGAGAGATCAACAGTGAGACAGTCTACAGGAGAGAGATCAACAGTGAGACAGTCTACAGGAGAGAGATCTACAGGAGAGAGATCTACAGGAGAGAGATCAACAGTGAGTCAGTCTACAGGAGAGAGATCAACAGTGGGATGGTCTACAGGAGAGAGATCTACAAGACAGTCTACAGGAGAGAGATCAACAGTGAGACAGTCTACAAGTCTACAGGAAAGAGGTCAACAGTGAGACAGTCTACAGGAGAGAGATCAACAGTGAGACAGTCTACAGGAGAGAGATCAACAGGAGAGAGATCAACAGTGAGACAGTCTACAGGAGAGAGATCAACAGGAGAGAGATCAACAGTGAGACAGTCTACAGGAGAGAGATCAACAGTGAGAGAGATCAACAGTGAGGCAGTCTACAGGAGAGAGATCAACAGTGAGAGAGATCAACAGTGAGAGGGTCTACAGGAGAGAGATCAACAGCCTGAACGTGATGCCAGAAGAACCACCTCTCTCTCAACATGGCCAGGACCGAGGAGGTGATCATGGCCCACAGGAGGAGAGGAGGCGGGCTGTACCCCATCGCCATCAGCACCCGAATCAGATTCATGTGTTCAAACCACAGATTCGATGATTCGTTCCTCCTCTTTATTTTCCTTTCATATGGCTCAGCTGAGTGGAGTCAGAACAGCTGTCAAACTTTCAACTCAAACTCGCAGGCAGCACAATAAAAGACGCCTATTTTCCTTGCTAAACATTACTTATCTATCCCAGAAGAATTGTACCCCCCGGTACAAAAACGGAATCTGAATCTGGTCACTTTTGTCACGTTGGGGCAGCGTTGGGGCAGCGTGGAAGTGGAAAATGTCCTTAAATGACATGAAAATGACATGAAAACCTTATTCCAGTGATAAATACAATACACAATCTCTCCACAAGTGAATATAATCTTTATATTGAAAAGAGGCCAGACTCAGTTCTACATGGCCCAGGCATTCTGCCCCTGATATATGAGCCGTTACTGAAGGATACATAGATTTCTGACCCAGAAAGACAAAACCTGTTCTAAACTACTGTTGTACTGTATTATTATTTTTATTTTTTTTAAGTACCACTAAAAGTAAGAATGTCCTCCTATTCACAACGCTTCTGAGGCCAACTTTTAGGGCGGGGTTGACCTCGTTGCTATGGGTGAAGTCTAGATAGATAGAGGAATAGATGATGGACAGATGAAGGATGAACGGCTGTGGTAAGTGTTATGCTAATCGGCCTAACCTGGTACCAGTGAATGGCGCTAAGCTAGGCTAATCGGTCCAGGTCACTCCATATTGCATGCAGAGAGTTGAAAATGCTTCATACTGCTCGTCTCACCCCGGGGAAGATAGAAAACAAGCATTTCCCAAAATCTTGGCCATGTGCTATAAGTGTGTGTGTGCGTGTGTGTGTCTGTCTGTGTGTAAGGGTGTGTGTGTGTGTGTGTGTGCGTGTGTGTGCGCGTGTGCGTGTGTTTCCAGAGGCAGGGAGAGCTGCAGGTGTTGATTGTGTCATTAGCTTTCTCATTCATCCACCCCCCCCCCCCCCCCCCCACCCAATTGATGGTTTGGCCCTCTCCTCGCTGGACCGCACACAACAGCTCCCAGACGAGACCATGCGCATATATTCTGGGACTGTCCGAAAATCCGGACATTATTGGATTACCATCAAAGAAGGATTGGAGAAAATTCTAGAAACTGCCATTCCCATGGATCCATTATGGTTTTTGTTGGAAGTGTTACCTGAACACCTGTTTACTACAGACCAGTGTTATATATTGAATATTCTGTTGATGGTTGCGAGAAAAACAATTACGGTTAATTGGATGCAGCTTAACCCTCCTACAATCGTTCAATGGTTACAAAAAATAAAACGTCTATATGATGGAACACATGAATGCCCAGTTACAATTAAGAGAAAATTAAAAATTAAAATTATAAGTAAAAATTATACTATTATAATATACTAAAAGTAAATAAGTAAAAATTAATTATTTTTACAAGGAGATGGACACCAGTTATTGCCTCTTAGTTAGGAATTTAGTATTTTGTTTTGAGGTGAATTTTTTGGGGGGTAGATATATTTCTAGGTAGATGTGTGTGTACTATACCTCAGGAAAAAAGAATTATGCAGATATGTTAAGTGAAGCCCAGACTCAAGGAGACTGATTTTGTTTTGCAACGTAAATTGCCTGTTCATGTCTGTTGATGGCAATAAAGTTCTAAGAAAAAAAAAAAAAACAGCTTCCAGACCTGCTCCCTGCTCTGCTCCCCCCACCCAGACCCTCACCCCCCCCCCCCCAGACCCTCACCCCAGCACTCTGTCCAGGGATCATCCCCCAAACAGCCCTCAGCTGGGATTCCTGCGCAGTGAGGGGCTGAGAACACAGCCAGCCTGCCCCCGTCTCTAAAGCCACCGGCCCCCTGCGGTTATGAAGACAGGTAGCAAGCAGGAAGACCGGGCTTAAGACTCCTCTCTGGTCTCTCCTCTTGTTTTCTCTTCTCTTCCCTCCCCTCCTCTCCTCCTCCTCTCTCGTCTCCCCTTCTCTTCTCTCCTCCTCCTCTCTCGTCTCCCCTTCTCTTCTCTCCTCCTCCTCTCTCGTCTCCCATCCTCTCCTCCTCCTCTCTCATCTCCCCTTCTCTTCTCTCCTCTCCTCTTGTCTCCCCTTCTCTTCTCTCCTCTTCCGTCCCCTCCTCTCCTCCTCCTCTCTCGTCTCCCCTCCTCTCCTCCTCCTCTCTCGTCTCCCCTTCTCTTCTCTTCTCTCGTCTCCCCTCCTCTCCTCATCCTCTCTCGTCTCCCCTTCTCTTCTCTTCTCTCCTCTTCCCTCCCCTCCTCTCTCGTCTCCCCTCCTCTCCTCCTCCTCTCTCGTCTCCCCTTCTCTCCTCTCCTCTCCTCTCCTCTCAGACAGTGTAAGGAACACCCTCCATGTTGGTCAGTCAGCCCCCAGCCCTTGGCACCCCTGATGAAAGATCCTGTCAGAGGTCTGTCAGACATTGACCCATCTGCCTGCTTAAACAGGGGAACTCCCAAAGGGCTGGCATAGTGACACTCAGCACCACTTAACACACACACACACACATACACACACACACACACACACACACACACACACACACACACACACACACACACACACACATACAGCCACCCATACAAGCGTGACAGAACTATGAGCCTAATCAAATTGAAGTTATGCAGACAGTGGCCCAGGTTCAAATGTGAGGGCTGATTGGTTGAGGTTGAATAGGAGGGCACAGGATAGGTCGGCCGGGCTGCCAATCAGAGCGAGCGAGCCGGCAGCTCTTCAGAGTCTGCTGATGAAACGGATCCAGTTCCCAGCAAGCACCTCTCCACCTGCCAGCTCGCTCTCTCGTCATCGAGAGGTCTTTCACGTCCTGAGTGATGTCAAACAGTGTGTGAGGATTACACAGGATCCTCGAAGGCCGGTTTTATTGACCACACGGCAATTCGCACCAACGCACGCGTGAGTGAGCAGTGACACGGAACGCACAACACGCAAACACAGATGCATTTCAGAGGTCGCCGGTGGGAATTTGCCCTCTGCGTTTCACCCATCCAAGCTGTCCTCCTCCAGGGGCAGCCATGAGGTCAGGGGTCGCGGACTAAGTCCACATGCTCAGTCCAGGTCCTGGTCAGGGACCCGGACTGAAGAGCATCTGTTCTTCTGCGTGTTTTCGTATTGGGTTCTTAATGTTTGAAAACCTTTGCAAACTCGGGGAGAACATTACTCTCCACAGAAAGACCCGGAGACCTTCTTGAGATGACAGTGACAAGTACCGCGCCACCGTGGAATCGAATGTGAGGGTTCAGGGTTGATCAAGGACACTTCGGCACGCTGGCGGGAGCTGGGATTGAACCCCAGCCGGCCCACCCGAGCCACGTGCCGCCAGTGTGTGTGTGTGTGTGTGTGTGTGTGTGTGTGTGTGTGTACTTACCACCACCATGAGTGTAGGAATCCAGGAGGCTCCCCAAGTGTAATGTTCTTCTCCCATCGTATCTGGAGGAGGAGAGGAAGAGAGAAGGAGTGGGGGAGAGAGGGAGAGAGGGAGAGAGGGAGAGAGGGAGAGAGGGAGAGAAAGTAAGGGGAAGAACAAGAAGTGTGTCAAACTTTGCAGTAGAGAGTGTGTCAAACTTTGCATTATGGGAACCTGCAATGCATTCAAACTGTAACCTTCACTTCACCACAGACAGACAGACAGACAGACAGACAGACAGGCAGACAGACAGACAGACAGACAGACAGACAGGCAGACAGACAGACAGACAGACAGACAGACAGACAGACAGACAGGCAGACAGACAGACAGACAGACAGACAGACAGACAGACAGACAGGCAGTCTGTCTGACAGACAGACAGACAGACAGGCAGACAGACAGACAGACAGACAGACAGACAGACAGACAGACAGACAGACAGACAGACAGACAGGCAGACGGACAAGTGGTGTGCAGTGTCTCAACAAGAGAGAGACTCCTCTGCTCTTCACAGATCTCCAGTCCTCCTCTGGCCAGTGAGATAAGATCCGCCAGGAGATAGCAGACTCTGCTCTGGTGACTCCAAACTCCTCACTCTCTTCCTCCTTCTCTCTCTCCCTTCTCCATCTCTCCCCTTCTCTCTCTCTCTCTCTCTCTCCTTATCTCTCTCTGTCTAGGACTAAGCCTTAGCCTATCTACACAATGCCTACAGTGTATCAGGACATAAAACTGTGGGACTGCTTGGGGCAGTCCAGTGGCCAGCCTGGAGTAAGTAACCTGGAGTAACTAACCTGGAGTAAATAACCTGGTGTAACTAACCTAGAGTAGGTTATCTTGAGTAACTAACCTGGAGTAGCTAGCCTAGAGTAGCTAACCTGGAGTAGCTAGCCTGGTGTAGCCAGGAGCAAATTCCCTCAGGCTTGGTAGATCCTGGAGAATGTTTCTACCAGCTTCCCCTGAGGTGTGTGTGTGTGTGTGTGTGTGTACACATGCATGTCTTGGTCTGTGTGTGTTTGGGGGGGGGAGTAGAAGACAGGAGAAGAGAGGGGAAGGAGAGGAGGAGGGAGGAAGAAAGGAGGAGAGGCGCCTAATGTGCTTCTGAGAGCTGTTCAGAATGACAGCGGCATATTAACTCTGGAAATAAAGAGCAAAGGAGTGCTACTGGCTGCACACACAGGCCGACGCCATCCATCTGGTGAGACAGGCCACTAACCCCTCGGCTCCACTGCGTCCATCAGCGTCAACCACCGGCGTCCGTCAAAAATAAAGAAATGAACCTTGGCGACTCGCTAACGTCACACGCAGGTTTTCGAACGTAACGCAACAGCGGAGCCGCGGTCATTAATTACGATGGATTAATTTCCTCAGCGTCCGATGATTGATGGTTGACACTGACGGACGCAGTGGAGTCAACAACTGGATGATGGATGGATGGATGGATGGATGGATGGATGAATTGATTGATTGATTGATTGATTGATTGATTGATTGATTGATTGATTGATTGAGTGGTTGGTTGATTGATTGGTTGATTGGTTGATTGGTTGATTGGTTGATTGATCGATTGATTGATTGATTGAGTGGTTGGTTGATTGATTGGTTGATTGGTTGATTGGTTGATTGGTTGATTGAGTGGTTGGTTGATTGATTGGTTGATTGATTGATTGATTGATTGATTGATTGAGTGGTTGGTTGATTGATTGGTTGATTGGTTGATTGGTTGATTGGTTGATTGATCGATTGATTGATTGCATGTCATCCGCATGTCATCCGTCAGTGTGGTAGAGGCGGTTTGGAACAGCGCTTGTGATGGTGAGCAGCCCAGATATGGCCTCATGTGGCAGCAGCCATGGCGAGTATGTATAACAGCTTATAAACTATATGAGTGGCAGAGCGCAAAGAAGGAGGGTGGGTGGGAGGTACAGCTTACTGCACCATGGCTGGCCACCCGCGTTCGCTCCCAGAGAGCACACCTGAGCACACTCATTGCCAGTTTATTTCTATCCCTATCCCTAACCTTAACCAGTCGATTTACCACACCAAAACTTAAACCATTATGTCTTTCATACCTAAACTTTGCCTAAAAATGTGTTTTTCATACCTAAACTTTAAAGTATTTTGCTTCAGAATTTTACGTAAACTGCTACATGCTCTATGTCCTTCCCCCCTTTGCTCTCTGTGAAGCATATTGCGTTGGCTCTGTATATGGAATGTAAACAAATAAAGTTTGATTTGATTTGTTTGATTTTGATTTGTATGTTGTCTACTTCCGCATGAGGCATCAGCTCAGCAAACAGACGCATGAGTATCAAGTGTTTGTTTTTTTCCATGCGATCAGGTTGACAACAGATTCAGGTCAGTGTGTGTTTAATGGTCTATGAGCCCAGCTCATCCACGGTCTCAGAGACAGGCGCTTGTTCTAGGGGGACATAAGCGTCTTCTGGGCTTACATTGGCTACAACAGCCAAAATGGTTTTCAGCAGTTTTAGAATGCAGCTGGTTGTCTCAACTGCCAATTTGAAATGTTGAAAGTTTTTAAAACGGCTATTTAAGACTTACACTTACCACTAGGAGTTCCAACATTAGATAATCAGTCGTATGTGTTTTATAACAATGCATGTGTTGTATTCCTGTATGTATGTTGTGTGTTAAATAACACTTTTATAACTATGTGTTTTATAACTATGTACGCATTTTACCACTATGTGTATGCTTCAAAACTATGTACATGTGTTTTATAACTATGAACGTGTGTTTCATAACTATGAACGTGTGTTTCATAACTATAAACGTGTTTTATAACTATAAACGTGTTTTATAACCGTGTTTTATAATGCATGTGTTTTATAACTGTTCATGTTTTATAACTATGAATGTGTTTTATGACTATGAATGTGTTTTATAATGTACATGTGTTTTATAATGATGTGTTCTGAAGGAAGACTGTAGACCTAGATCACGCTTGAGGGAAAGGTCTGGTTGAAGTATCTTTGGCATACTAGAATACTAGAACACATGAATCAATGAATGAATGAATGAATGAATGAATGAAGCGAATGAATGAGTGAATGAGTGAATGAGCGAATGAGCGAATGAATGAATGAATGGATGAATGAGCGAATGAATGAATGAATGAATGAATGAATGAATGAATGAATGAATGAGAATGGAAGCATTTCTCTTGTTCACTAGGTGTAAATGGTGGGTGAAATCCCAACCTAACCCAGCCCTTGAAACAGAGATCATTATGGCTGATCTGGGGTTAAGAGCCCTCAATGAGCAGCACTGACCTGAACCACTCTGGAGGGACCGGCTCTCACTGCGCACACACACACACACACGCACACACGTACGCGCACGCACGCACACTCACATGCACGCACACTCACACGCACGCACGCACGCACACACACTCCCCTACCTGGGCCCCAGGTCCCTGAGAGACAGGTACACACACACATACACACACACACACACACACACACACACGCGCACGCACACTCCCCTACCTGGGCCCCAGGTCCCTGAGAGACAGGTACACACACACATACACACACACACACACACACACACACACACACGCACACACAAACGCATAAAGGGATAGCACTTGACTCTAAACTTCAGATCTCACAGAGAGAAAGCGATAGAGAGAAAGAGAGAGTGTTTTAGAGAATGGGGGATGAGGAAGGATACCCATTAGGGAAGAGGATGCAACATATTAGAGACGCTCCACACACACACACACACACACACACACACACACACACACACACACACGATGACTAACATCAGTGTTGTTGGTCAGGGACACGAACTCAGTCGATTACGCTCACGGTGACTAAGTTCCTGTTATTTCAAACACGTCACATGACGTCAGGTCAGAGCGGAAGAGTGCGTCAGAGAGACCGCGTCAGAGAGACCGGGTGAGAGAGACCGCGTCAGCGCCTCGTCAGACGGGACCCTCTGTTTTGGACTGCACACCTCATCAAAGTATTTGAAATTATTAGAATAGGAAACTAATTCATTAGAATACTTCACGTGTGATTGATCAATCTGGTCTGGTGAAATATAATCTAGTATACGCTAGTATACGCTAGTATATAGAATCTAGTATACGCTAGTGTACGCTAGTATATAGAATCTAGTATACGCTAGTATACGCTAGTATATAGAATCTAGTATACGCTAGTTGCAAAAAGTCAAACCCTCACCCGTAGGACACTCCGGCCAGACTCAAGTAAAGCATCTGAAAGTATTTGAAAATACTTCAACAATAGTATTTGAGTGTAGCCCAGCCAGGCGGAGTGGGAGGGGCGTCCAGACTGACCCCCGACCCCGGTCACCACTGATGAACATTCCAGACCGCTCGCTACAATGGAGGAGGAATCCCCTCCGTCCGTCTGACGCTCCGTCTGTCTGTCCGTCTCTCTGTCCGTCTGACGCTCCGTCTGTCTGTCTGTCTATCTGTCTGTCCGTCTGACGCTCCGTCTGTCTGTCTGTCTGTCTGTCTGTTTATCTGTCTCTCTGTCTGTCTGTCCGTCCGTCTATCTGTCTGTCTGTCTGACCGTCTATCTGACTGTCTGTCTGTCTGTCTGTCTGACCGTCTATCTGTCTGTCTGACCGTCTATCTGTCCGTCTGTCCGTCTATCTGTCTGTCTGTCCGGTCTGTCTGTCTGACCGTCTATCTGTCTGTCTGTCCGTCTGTCCGTCTGTACGGCGATGGCGCCGCTCACCACAGGAAGTGAGGGAGGAAGTGCTTCTTACCTCTGACAGGAAGGTCTGTGCTGATTTCTGGGCGCCAACATGCAGCAGATACTCGTACACATATAAAGCTAACCTGAGAGAGAGAGAGAGAGAGAGAGAGAGAGAGAGGGGGAGAGAGAGAGAGATAGAGAGTGAGAGGGAGGGAGAGAGAGAGAGAGAGAGAGAGGGGTTAGTGTCCTCCTCCACCACTTTGTCATTCATTTCTTCTCTTCCTTTTCTCCTCCTTCCCTCCTCCATCTCGCCAAGAAGAGCTCCGCCCCCCCACCTCCACACACAACGCTCCCGCAGTACCGCTCAGCTGGGCTAAGTGCCGTGCTCAAGGGCACGACGGCGCAGACGTTAACATGCTAGCGGAACCAGCAACTGCCTCGCGGTCAGAACACAACCCACGTTTCCCCCCCTGACCGACTGGGATTCAAACCAGCGACTGGCCTTCTTCTTTGGTCACAGGACTACCGTAGCTACTGAAACATATCCCATAATAGTCTCATAATCTCATAATGGCACACACATTGCACACATTGTTTAGATAAAACATCACTCATCTATCACACTGCACACACACTGTACATGCACTCGTCACACTCTGTTCGGTATATATTGAGTGATTGATTTGCACTGTGCCTGTGTTATTGTTTATATTGTATTTTGTATTTGTCCTGTCCTGTCCTGTCTTGCACCCTGTCCTCTGTCCTCTTCACCAGCTTATGGCTGAACTCTAGTCATATTGTGTTGAGTGTGAGAGGTTGAGTTGGCGTTCAGTCGCATGAGTGTGAGAGGTTAGAGTTGGCGTTCAGTCGCATGAGTGTGAGAGGTTAGGGTTGGCGTTCAGTCGCGTGAGTGTGCTCTGATAGGTCAGAGTTCAGGTTAGCGTTCAGTCGCGTGCGTGTGAGAGGTCAGAGGTCAGGTGCGTGTGCTCTGCAGCAGTCACAGGTCTTCATGGTCTCCAGCTCGGAGGGAAACCCGACACCCCGACACACACATTCATCTTCACCTGTTTTCCGGCACGATGCTACGATCGCGAGGAACAACATTTCAAGGGCAACGAAATACAAGCGTTACAGGGATATAGAACAGGTGATGCTCAGTCACTGCTAAACCATTAGATGATATTAACATTAAGCTACATGAATCTGCAAAAAGAGGCGTGTATATTTCCAGTGCCTCAAGAGTGCCGACCCTCAGAAAAAGCATAGACCAAAACAAAACAAAAAAGACAATCAGTGAAGTGTCGTTTGATGTTTATTTGTAGGTTTATTTGTCATTTATACAACGGGTAGTTCCGATCTCGCTGTATTATTGGTAAGAGACGTATATTCATGATATCCTACAGATAAAGCCTCACTTTCTGTTACTCACACACAGTCTGGTCAGACAACATCAGTCACTTTGAGGAGCAGCCAATCACAGTGACTGCTACGGCCATGTGACCACACCGACAAGCAACTGAAAGCAATATGTTTCCTTGATCTGATTGGTTGACGTTAGACGGTGATAGACAGATGGTTCGTCCAATCGCCTGCCAAGTATTTCATAAAGTGCCTGCACTTTTCCAAACAGTTTCCAATGACGCCTTCCCAGATGGTTGTGTGTAACGGACCATCTGGCGCATCAGATTAGGAGGCCGCTGTTGTCCCATCAATCAATCATTGACAAACTCTCCGTCACCTGCAGGATTAGCGTGACGTTATGTAACATGACACCTGGGCAGACGAGCTCATTTTCAGCCCGTTTCCGGTGCGTTCGTTACGTTGAACATGACACGCCGGGAAAAAAACCCGTACTCATCTACTGGCACTGGGAAAGGAGACCATGGGCTATTTTTAGCAGGTTCTCTCTCTCTCTCTCTCTCTCTCCTGGACAGAGGGACTGGTCCCAGTGGGTCCCGGTAACCCCCCCCCCCCCCATGAGGAAAAGGAGGAATGGAGGGATGGAGAGGAGAGAAAGAGTGAGCCTTGACTCCACTAGGGAGGAGGAGGAGGAAGCCGGAGGGACGGGGGGATAGAAAGGAAAAATGGAAGAGAGAGAGAGAGGGGAGTGAAGAGAGAGAGAGAGAGAGAGAGAGAGAGAGAGAGAGAGAGGAGTGAATAGAGAGAGAGGAGAGGGGAGTGAGTGTAACTGCTAAGGGGTGAATAAACTGACTTCTCCTGCCTCTCTCTCTCTCCCTCTCTCTCTGTCTCTCTAACTCTTTCATTGTCTCTTTCTTTCTTCCTCTCTGTCTCTCTCTTCCTTTCTCTCTCTCTCTCTCTCTCTCTCTATTTCTCTCTGTCTCTTTCTTTTTCTGTGAAAACATGAAAGTTCCTGTCAGGTGTAGTCGTCTGAAGAACAGACAGTTAGCAAATTAACTTCCCTGTCTTCTGGGGGAGAGAGGGAGAGGGAGAGAGAGACAGAGCAAGAGAGAGAGCAGGAGAGAGAGAGAGAGAGCAGGAGAGAGTTAGAGAGGGAGAGAGAGTTATAGAGAGAGAGAGAGAGAGGGATAGAGAGTTAGAGAGAGAGAGAGAGAGAGAGAGAGAGAGAGAGAAAGGGATAGAGAGTTAGAGAGAGAGAGAGAGAGAGAGAGAGAGGGATAGAGTTAGAGAGAGAGAGAGAGAGAGAGAGAGAGAGAGAGAGAGAGAGAGAGAGAGAGAGGGATAGAGAGTTAGAGAAAGTTATAGAGAGAGAGAGAGAGTTAGAGAGAGAGAGAGGGAGAGACTAGACTAGAGGAAGTTGGGTAGAGGAAGGTAAGGACACTATGGCTGGGTCTCACCAACAAGGATGAACTCTTCAACTAGATTTAAAAAGGTTTATTTTTTATTTTATCTAGTTGCACCAAACCTAGACCTAGTTTAACCTGGATATTTAACCCTCCCCTGGAGCAGGTTGATCTCAGTGTTATTGATGACATGGCGAGCCCTGAACAGGCTCTGTCTATTTGCTGTGCAACATATCAACTGTCCAGTTGTAACAATTATGCTGCCATTAACTGCCATATGCTGCCACCAAATAAATGTGACCCAGTATAATGGCCTGTCACAGAGACAGGACTGACCGCCTCAACTAGCATGCTTGACGTTATCGTGGGTCAGTTAGCTAGCTAGTTTAGAGAACTCTAAAGATAGTGATATTGAGATATTATCCCTCATTTAATTTTGCGTTTTATTACGTTAGTGTTTCATTAAACATCCACAAAAACGACTCCAAAAACAGCTCATTTTGCTAACCGTTTCTCATGACTGTGGGCATGACAGATCATGTTCAGATTATGTTTATACACTATCTATAAGCTAGCTGAATGATCTACTCAGTCAACTCTGTATGTTTACTATAGTTAATGACACTGGTTGATTCACAACTCACTGGAAATGTAATCTAGTCAGCGCCTCTCTGTGAAGCAACAGCGTTCAACGGCATCAAGCTCTTCACACGTGTGTGTTTGGTGCGAACAAAATGATTACCGACTTCAAGCACACGAGTCTCAATATTTATACTTTCTCACTTCTATCAAGTGAGCAAACTTACAAATTGGAGCGGATGCTCCCAAAGTCTCAGATGCAGAAGTCAAATGAATAGACTGTTGACATCTGTGAATGAGAGCCCAGCCATTCAGCAGAGGGCCAGGGAGACCACGCTGTCACTCTTTACCCAGAGTGCAATGTTTCTGCCTGTAAAAGTGTGTGGTTCTTTATGCCTCGCTGAAAAGCCCACAGCCGTGCCATCTGTGGAGGGGGAACACACCTCACACGCCTCGGGATCCATTCAACCACATACAGATACCAGGAGGAGAGGGGGAGAGGAGAGGGGAGGAGGAGAGGGGAGGAGGGGAGGATAGGAAAAGAGGAGAGGGGAGGAGGAGAGGAGAGAGCAGGAGGAGAGGAAGAGAGCAGAGGAGGAGAGGAGAGGGGAGGAGGAGAGGAGAGGGGACGAGGTGAGGAGAGGGGAGGAGGAGAGGAGGGGAGGAGAGGGGAGGAGGTGAGGAGAGGGGAGGAGGAGAGGAAGAGAGCAGAGGAGGAGAGGGGGGGAGGAGAGGGGAGGAGGAAAGGAGAGGGGAGGAGGAGAGGAAGAGAGCAGAGGAGGAGAGGAGAGGATGGGAGGAGGAGAGGAGAGGAGGAGAGGAGAGGGGACGAGGGGAGGAGGAGAGGAGAGGGGACGAGCAGAGGGGACAAGGGGAGGAGAGGGGAGGAGGAGGGGAGAGGAAGAGAGCAGAGGAGGAGAGGAGAGGAGAGGAGAGGGGAGGAGGAGAGGAAGAGAGCAGAGGAGGAGAGGAGAGGGTAAGGGTAGAGGAGGTTAGGAGAGGAGGAGAGGAGAGGGGACAAGGTGAGGAGAGGGGAGGAGGAGAGGAGAGGAGAGAAAAGGAAGGGAGAGGAGGAGAGGAGAGGAGAGGAGAGGAGAGGAGAGGAGAGGAGAGGAGAGGAGAGGAGAGGAGAGGAGAGGAGAGGAGAGGAGAGGAGAGGAGAGGAGAGGAGAGGAGAGGAGGAAACGTCTCTCTGGAAACAAACTGATGAGCCTCCAGTTATCCCCAAGGCAGAAAGATAAACAACTTAAATTGATCGTTTTCAACTCTGAGCTTCAATTTATCTTTCCATTTACACCAAACATATTATCACGTAAAAGAGTTCAATTGTTTAAATTGGCTCGTCAGTATAAATACCGCCTACCCCCACCATCAGATCAATAGCATACCTGGCTAAAGCAGTGTTTATGGGGGGGGGGCATGTTTGGTAGACAGAGGACCCAAGACTGAACCCAGTTAGGGGCAGGAACCCTGCGAGGGGCAGGTGAGGGGTGAAAACAACAATGAAGAGCGACACAGTGACACCTTTGAAAGCCCATCTGTAACTGTAGGCTGTTTAAAGACCTGAATGTGTGGTATGACCTTTGCCCTTCCGCAAGGTCAGCAAGGTCAGGACCAACACAGCTCTGGACACCCAGCGACCCCCGGTCTGACGCTGGGACTAGAAGACCTGCGTGGGGGAGGAGGAGGAGAGACAAGAGAGAGAGAGAACGCGAGGGGTGGCGTCTCTCTTCCACGCCGATGCAGACATCATCGCAACACACTTCTAAGGTATCACAATAATCTAACAATTAAGGAATATTAATGTATAAAACGCTGCCAGACCCCTGTCAGAAATCAAATTAAATGTGTGCAGGGGAAGAGAGTGTGAGGCGTGATTCATTTCCAGGGTCAAGAGGTCACACGGACACACGCAGGGTCATCCACCGAGTCCTCAAGGACACACTAACCAAAACACACATCCACATCTCTCTCTCCCTCTCTCTACCTCCCATATTTCTCCCTCTCCCTCTCTCTCCCTCCCTCCCTTCTCTCTCTCTACCTCCCATCTCTCTCTCCCTCCCATCTCTCTCTCTCTCCCTCCCCTCTCTCTCTCTCCCTCCCCTCTCTCTCTCCCTCCCATCTCTCTCTCTCTCCCTCCCTTCTCTCTCTCCCTCCCCTCTCTCTCTCCCTCCCCTCTCTCTCTCCCTCCCATCTCTCTCTCTCTCCCTCCCTTCTCTCTCTCCCTCCCCTCTCTCTCTCCCTCCCATCTCTCTCTCCCTCCCATCTCTCTCTCCCTCCCTTCTCTCTCTCCCTCCCATCTCTCCCTCCCTTCTCTCTCTCCCTCCCTTCTCTCTCTCCCTCCCTCCCATCTCTCTCTCCCTCCCTTCTCTCTCTCCCTCCCATCTCTCCCTCCCTTCTCTCTCTCCCTCCCTTCTCTCTCTCCCTCCCTCCCATCTCTCTCTCCCTCCCTTCTCTCTCTCCCTCCCATCTCTCCCTCCCTTCTCTCTCTCCCTCCCATCTCTCTCTCCCTCCCTCCCTCCCATCTCTCCCTCCTTCCCATCTCTCTCTTACTCTCTTTTGCATCTTTCTCTCGTCTATGCAAGTCATAAGGACTTCCTTAAACGACACCATCCACCATCAGTTCAATCTGTGTGTGTGTGTGTGTGTGTGTATTTGTGTTTGTGTGTGTTCATTAACTCACAAACACATAAGACACTGTTATTGTGACAGATGTGTGCTGGCTATATTTCCTCAATACAACACCTCCTCACCAACACCACACCAACATTACACTCTAATACGACAGTTTGCTATATAGAACCATTGCTATACGGTGTTAGAGAACCCTTTTCTGCTCAAATAAGCTTTGAGGATCCAAACAGAACCTTATGGAGCTGAAAAGGGTTCTAATTGTAGGGTTCTATATGGAACCTTTTCTCTTTTTCTCTGAGGGTTCTTCCATTCTATGTTTTGAGTATACCAGTACTACACCAACACTAATACTATACCAACACCAACACTAAGACTGTACCAACACCAACACTAAGACTGTACCAACACCAACACTAAGACTATACCAACACCAACACTACTAAGACTGTACCAACAGGAGCCACGGCTTCTGTCCCCCCTGTAACTGTAACACCCTCCCTGGGAGCAAACTACCCTCCAGACCACCCTCCCTGGGAGCAAACTACCCTCCAGGGTCCAGACCACCCTCCCTGGGAGCAAACTACCCTCCAGACCACCCTCCCTGGGAGCAAACTACCCTCCAGAGTCCAGACCACCCTCCCTGGGAGCAAACTACCCTCCAGACCACCCTCCCTGGGAGCAAACTACCCTCCAGAGTCCAGACCACCCTCCCTGGGAGCTAACTACCCTCCAGAGTCCAGACCACCCTCCCTGGGAGCAAACTACCCTCCAGACCACCCTCCCTGGGACAAGCTACCCTCCAGACCACCCTCCCTGGGAGCTAACTACCCTCCAGACCACCCTCCCTGGGAGCAAACTACCCTCCAGAGTCCAGACCACCCTCCCTGGGAGCAAACTACCCTCCAGACCACCCTCCCTGGGAGCAAACTACCCTCTAGAGTCCAGACCACCCTCCCTGGGAGCAAACTACCCTCCAGACCACCCTCCCTGGGAGCAAACTACCCTCCAGACCACCCTCCCTGGGAGCTAACTACCCTCCAGAGTCCAGACCACCCTCCCTGGGAGCAAACTACCCTCCAGTCCTGCCTGGTTACATGAAAGCTGATCCAGAGCTGAAACCTCCAGCTGTACAGATCGTGAGGGCAGTTACTAGGCAGTGCTTGAAGACGTCCGTACGGCTGAGACTCGGACTACATGTGTTCATGTGCTCATCCAGACAGCTCGGGATGCTGTTACGGTCACATGGAGTTAAACTGAACACACGTGTCTGACTATGGCTGGCTGGCATGGCACAGGGATCAGACAGGAGAGGTATGCACATGGACACACACACACACACACACACACAAATATGGGCACCGTACCCTCCTCCGCACACCCACACACAAATATGGGTATGCGTACCCCCCTCCACACACATGCGGACACGGAACACACACACACACACACACACACACACACACACACACACACACACACACTACAGTAGGCTATCCTTGCCACATTCAATTGTTTTTTTGTACGCCCACTTCACACTCAGGCATCCTGAGTTACAGTGAGACATATCTGCGAATAGTAAGTCCTGATTATGTCCGCGATGAGGACGGCAACTTCAGAAAGTTAATTTCTCTACGATGAGCAACAGTAATATAACTATAGGCTGCAATTAATCCTAACACACACAGCCGGCCAACGCTCAGAAGACGGGGACGAGGTTGTAAACAGAGGCTGTCCTTCCGGATGATGGCGTGGACGACGCGAGTTACAGAAGACAGCACGCAGAGACAGTGGTGATGATATAATTGTCTGAACATAATACTGGGGTGATCCTGGACACAGTCTCTCTCTCTCTCTCTCTCTCTCTCATTCATCCTCGGCAGGACAAAACAGCATAATAAGTGTTCGACCAATGACCATAATATAACCTCGTCGTCTCAGTCTGTACCCCGCTATTGAAGGCTCAACCCCCCAGTGTTTAGAGATGGAGACGATTCGATTGACACAATAAAAACATCCTTTATTTTACATAACGTTTTACGGCCTCTCTTCCTCACTCCAAAATAATAATGTTAAGGATTTAAAGGAATTCCAGCAAAATTCTTCATATTCTTAATTTGAACACAATGAAATATAGGCTGTCCTAGCCAAACAAAGGCTTTCCTAGAACCAGTAAAAGTCAAATTGGAACATAACTACAGAGATATAAATATGATATTCTCGCTGGAAAACTAGCAGTTGCCCGCCTAGTCTAAAGTGTAGCTAAGCAGTAGCTAGTCTAACTGGTGTACACGACCAAACTTTTCTTCTCTCTCCCTATGTTGGAGAGCTAACCTGCACACACACACACACACACACACACACACACACACACACACACACACACACACACACACACACACACACACACACACACACACACACACACACATAAAGGGTTAGATGTATCTTAACGATAATGTCTTTATAAATGAATTCATGATAGCTGACTAGACCGCATTTGAAAAGTATAGCCTATGAATTACATCTCCAAACATGTATTTTAACTTCCCAACATACAGACAATGCTAAACTACATTTAAAAACCAACATCTATTCTACGATAGCCTGGGAAACCAAAAAATATCAGGCTGTTTGAAAATCAGACGCAATTGTGGACATTTCGTCTCTGTCGTTGCACGCGTCGCTATATTGTATAAAAGTCTCGCGTAAATAAAAAGTGTCAATTTGTCTCCAAAACACAAACACAGACGGCGGCACGGCACCGTGCGCAACCGCGCGTAAAACCCAAACACCCGCAAACAAAACGAATGAATCCCCCTTCTAAGAAGGAGAAAGTGCAACCAACAAGACGGGAAACAAAGTTAAAGAGACGTCCTTCCTCTCCTGTGTCGCGCACAGCACCCGGGAGAGCCGCAACACACCTTGAAATTATAGCACTTCTAGTTTAGAAAGTTGGAGTTCCCGTGGGGCCGCGCGTCGTGCAGGTACAACTCCCAAATAGTCGTATAATTCACTTACTTTTCTCTCGCTTGGCTATCGGAAGGGACGACTGCTCCTTTTCCTTTGGCGTACATGCTGGCTTCAGTTTTAAGACTTTTGCCCCACTCAACACCTGTCAAAGAAAGCAGCCAGGAAAACGCTCTATCTCCATAGCTACCCCTTCACTGTTTTTCCTCCCCCCTCCTTTTTTTTTTTTTTTTTTACATCTCCAACATTGGCCACAAATCAGGCACAGTTTCTATTGGGGGGACTTGAAACAGGCCATCGGTGGATTTTTTTCCCCCTCACCCGCTGTTCCAGAAATCTACTCGTCCTCCCTCCGCTCCAGGGCGGTGGGGGCTTCTTAAAGGGGAACGCACGCCTTTTTCCTTGTTGCCTGACCTCGGGAACATGACGGAGGAAGACTTCCGACTACAGGCCGTGGAAACACGGCGACCTGCTTCTCCGCTGCAGTAGCTTAACTGTGACATATAATGCTATAGGCTACAAGGACGTGGTCATGGTTCGAGGACATTTTGGCTACGCAAATCTCCTACGGAACAACCTACTGTGGGAGTCGGGGTTTGAACCACCTCCGCTACATTTACCCCCTTGTCTTGGGTGTAGAGGCCCGGCTGAGTCATGGCACCAATGTAACCGTCCGGTTATCCACCTCATGTCTCCTGCACTTCACCTTCAACATTTACCATTAGACCAAGATGCACCAATCCTAGGATTCTCCCTCTTAAGCACCTATTTTAATTTTTTCATTTTAATTTTTTTATTTTGCTACTCTTGCACTTTGGCTTTAGTACTAGATTATGTTCTTAGTCGATTATTGTAAGTCGCTTTGGATAAAAGCGTCTGCTAAATGACTGAATGTAATGTCGACCAATCAGACATCATTGTGCTCCTATAGGGACCCTACTGTACTATAGGGGGCCTACTGTACTATAGGGGCCTACTGTACTATAGGGACCTACTGTACTATAGGGGGCTTACTGTTCTATAGGGGGCCTACTGTACTATAGGGGGCTTACTGTACTATAGGGGCCTACTGTACTATAGGGACCCTACTGTACTATAGGGGGCCTACTGTACTATAGGGACCTACTGTACTATAGGGACCCTACTGTACTATAGGGGGCCTACTGTTCTATAGGGACCCTACTGTACTATAGGGACCCTACTGTACTATAGGGAGCCTACTGTACTATAGGGACCCTACTGTACTATAGGGGACCTACTGTACTATAGGGGGCCTACTGTTCTATAGGGATCCTACTGTACTATAGGGGGCCTACTGTTCTATAGGGATCCTACTGTACTATAGGGACCCTACTGTACTATAGGGGGCCTACTGTTCTATAGGGAGCCTACTGTACTATAGGGGCCTACTGTACTATAGGGAGCCTACTGTACTATAGGGGGCATACTGTACTATAGGGAGCCTACTGTACTATAGGGACCCTACTGTACTATAGGGGACCTACTGTACTATAGGGGCCTACTGTACTATAGGGGGCCTACTGTTCTATAGGGACCCTACTGTACTATAGGGACCCTACTGTACTATAGGGGCCTACTGTACTATAGGGACCCTACTGTACTATAGGGACCCTACTGTACTATAGGGGACCTACTGTACTATAGGGGTCCTACTGTTCTATAGGGGACCTACTGTACTATAGGGGGCCTACTGTACTATAGGGGACCTACTGTACTATAGGGGTCCTACTGTACTATAGGGACCCTACTGTACTATAGGGGCCTACTGTACTATAGGGGACCTACTGTACTATAGGGGGCCTACTGTACTATAGGGGACCTACTGTACTATAGAGAGCCTACTGTACTATAGGGGACCTACTGTACTATAGGGGTCCTACTGTACTATAGGGGGCCTACTGTACTATAGGGGGCCTACTGTACTATAGGGGACCTACTGTACTATAGGGAGCCTACTGTACTATAGGGGACCTACTGTACTATAGGGACCTACTGTACTATAGGGGGCCTACTGTACTATAGGGGGCCTACTGTACTATAGGGACCCTACTGTACTATAGGGGGCCTACTGTACTATAGGGGGCATACTGTTCTATAGGGGTCCTACTGTACTATAGGGGACCTACTGTACTATAGGGATCCTACTGTACTATAGGGATCCTACTGTACTATAGGGACCCTACTGTTCTATAGGGGGCATACTGTACTATAGGGGACCTACTGTACTATAGGGACCCTACTGTACTATAGGGGTCCTACTGTACTATAGGGGGCCTACTGTACTATAGGGAGCCTACTGTACTATAGGGGTCCTACTGTACTATAGGGGGCCTACTGTACTATAGGGACCCTACTGTACTATTGGGGCCTACTGTACTATAGGGACCCTACTGTACTATTGGGGCCTACTGTACTATAGGGGGCCTACTGTACTATAGGGAGCCTACTGTACTATAGGGGGCCTACTGTACTATAGGGACCCTACTGTACTATAGGGGCCTACTGTACTATAGGGGGCCTACTGTACTATAGGGGGCTTACTGTACTATAGGGGCCTACTGTACTATAGGGGCCTACTGTACTATAGGGGGCTTACTGTTCTATAGGGACCCTACTGTACTATAGGGGGTCTACTGTACTATAGGGGGCCTACTGTACTATAGGGGGCCTACTGTACTATAGGGGTCCTACTGTACTATAGGGGGCCTACTGTACTATAGGGACCCTACTGTACTATAGGGGGCCTACTGTTCTATAGGGGGCCTACTGTACTATAGGGACCCTACTGTACTATAGGGGGCCTACTGTTCTATAGGGGGCCTACTGTACTATAGGGGCCTACTGTACTATAGGGACCCTACTGTACTATAGGGACCCTACTGTTCTATAGGGGGCCTACTGTACTATAGGGACCCTACTGTACTATAGGGACCCTACTGTACTATAGGGATCCTACTGTACTATAGGGGCCTACTGTACTATAGGGACCCTACTGTACTATAGGGATCCTACTGTACTATAGGGGCCTACTGTACTATAGGGACCCTACTGTACTATAGGGGGCCTACTGTTCTATAGGGGCCTACTGTTCTATAGGGACCCTACTGTACTATAGGGGGCCTACTGTACTATAGGGGGCCTACTGTACTATAGGGACCCTACTGTACTATAGGGGGCCTACTGTTCTATAGGGGCCTACTGTTCTATAGGGACCCTACTGTACTATAGGGGGCCTACTGTACTATAGGGGGCCTACTGTACCATTCGGCACCATTCGCCAAGCGGTCACAGAAAGGTGATGCGCGTTGGCCAGATACATGTCATGGAAGCTCTCCTCCAGCTACTCTCATAGTAGTGTGTGATCATCGGGTCACATGGACACGTGGCCTTGAAGAGTCCGCCCCTGTCTGGAGCACTGGGTCATACCCAGCAGGGGGTCTAGAGCACTGGGTCATACCCAGCAGGGGGTCTGGAGCACTGGGTCATACCCAGCAGGGGGTCTGGAGCAGTGGGTAGCGCTCAGCAGGGGGTCCGCAGCGGGACTCGAGCCCTGCCCAACGCAGCGGTATAGCTGGATGATCTCAGCCTGGCCAGCTCTCAGTCCTCCATTAGATACCGTACGGCTGTTGGAGCTAACCGATCACGTAAAGCTGCGAGTGGTTGCTACGCAAAACATAGACTACCGCTTGATCTTATCAATGGCCTCGTCAATGAAATTGACGGCGCATTAATACTAATTATTATGCGGTCGCAGCCGTGGGTTACAGAGTATTTTACCACGGCTGCTAGCCAATCAGAATCAAGTATCCAAACTCTCTGTTGTAGAATTTATATTCTATTCTATTCCATGCTATTCTATCCTATCCTATTTAAGTAGTGTGCTGTGGTCATCTTACACGTGTCCTATTTTGTCAAATCTTTCAAAAATTTAGTCAAATTTGTCAAAATTTTAGTCAAATTTTTCAAAAAAATAGTCAAATTTTTCAAAAATTTAGTCAAATTTTTCAAAAATTTAGTCAAATTTTTCAAAAATTTAGTCAAATTTTTCAAAAATTTAGTCAAATTTTTCAAACATTTAGTCAAATTTTTCAAACATTTAGTCAAATTTTTCAAAAATTTAGTCACATTTTTCAAAAATTTAGTCGATTTTTTCAACAATGTAGTCAAATTTTTCAAAAATTTAGTCAAATTTTTCAAAAATTTAGTCAAACTTTTCAAAAATTTAGTCAAATTTTTCAAAAATTTAGTCAAATTTTTCAAAAATTTAGTCAAATTTTTCTAAAATTTAGTCAAATTTTTCAAAAATAAAAAAGGGGAGGGGAAAATGTAAAATTGGGCAGATAG
>NW_028175625.1:0-5000 GCF_949987555.1 Borostomias antarcticus
CCAGACTAGACTAGTCCTAGACAGATAACCATACTAGACTAGTCTAGATACACAGATAACCCAGACTAGACTAGTCCTAGACAGATAACCCATACTAGACTAGTCCTAGACAGATAACCATACTAGACTAGTCCTAGACAGATAACCCATACTAGACTTGTCTAGACAGATAACCCAGACTAGACTAGTCCTAGACAGATAACCAGACTAGGACTAGTCCTAGATACACAGATCTCAACCAGGCCTGAAGAGAAAGAGAAGGAGGGAGGAGAGAAGAGAGAGAAGGAGGGAGGAGAGGAGAGAGAGAAGGAGGGAGGAGAGGAGAGAGAGAAGGAGGGAGGAGAGAAGAGAGAGAAGGAGGGAGGAGAGAAGAGAGAGAAGGAGGAGGAGAGGAGAGAGAGAAGGAGGGAGGAGAGAAGAGAGAGAAGGAGGGAGGAGAGGAGAGAGAGAAGGAGGGAGGAGAGAGAGAGAGAAGGAGGGAGGAGAGGAGAGAGAGAAGGAGGGAGGAGAGGAGAGAGAGAAGGAGGGAGGAGAGGAGAGAGAGAAGGAGGGAGGAGAGAAGAGAGAGAAGGAGGGAGGAGAGGAGAGAGAGAAGGAGGGAGGAGAGAAGAGAGAGAAGGAGGGAGGAGAGGAGAGAGAGAAGGAGGGAGGAGAGGAGAGAGAGAAGGAGGGAGGAGAGGAGAGAGAGAAGGAGGGAGGAGAGAAGAGAGAGAAGGAGGGAGGAGAGGAGAGAGAGAAGGAGGGAGGAGAGAGAGAGAAGGAGGGAGGAGAGGAGAGAGAGAAGGAGGGAGGAGGGAGTAAACTCAACCCATAAATCTGCTGCAGCCCTTTCACAACAAAAGTGTGTGTGTGTGTGTGTGTGTGTGTGTGTGTGTGTGTGTGTGTGTGTGTGTGTGTGTGTGAGATCATCCTCAGTTCTCTGGTCTCCACCCTGTGACGGACAGTCCCCGGGGCCAATCCTGGGCCAGATCCACCCCCCTGTACGTGTGTCTCTATGTGTGTGTGTGTGTGTGTGTGTGTGTGTGTGTGTGTGTGTGTGTCACCGTGGGACACTAGTACAGACCAGGGAGGGCTCATTATGTGTGTGTAGGGCTGTGTAATAAACAGCAATACATCGCAATATTTTTCATACCGTATCGATACAAGTGAAATATACAGAGCAAGACAGGGAATAGAAAGAGATATATAAAATATAGATATATAGGATAGATATATAAAATATAGATATATAGGATAGATATATAAAATATACAGATATAGGATAGATATATAAAATATAGATATATAGGATAGATATATAAAATATACAGATATAGGATAGATATATAAAATATACAGATATAGGATAGATATATAAAATATAGATATATAGGATAGATATATAAAATATACAGATATAGGATAGATATATAAAATATAGATATATAGGATAGATATATAAAATATACAGATATAGGATAGATATATAAAATATAGATATATAGGATAGATATATAAAATATACAGATGCAGGATAGATATATAAAATATAGACGGAGGGCCCAGACGGAGGAGGGCCCAGAGAGACGGCCCAGACGGAGGAGGGCCCAGACGGAGGAGGGCCCAGACGGAGGAGGGCCCAGACGGAGGAGGGCCCAGACGGAGGAGGGCCCAGACGGAGGAGGGCCCAGACGGAGGAGGGCCCAGACGGAGGAGGGCCCAGACGGAGGAGGGCCCAGACGGAGGAGGGCCCAGACGGAGGAGGGCCCAGACGTGGGGCCCAGACGGAGGGCCCGCCTGCGAGCGCCTGGTGGCCGGGGTTACCACGGAGCCCGGCCGGGCCCAGCCCGAAAGAGCTACGTGGAGACACCATCTCCTCCGTCCCGCGGGAGGAACTGTCGGGGTCGGGTGCGCTGCCAACTAGGTGGCGGTGAAGGCGGGGGGCACCGACAGACCGGACCCGAGCGGCAGAGGCTGGCTCTGGGGACATGGAACGTGACCTCGCTGGGGGGGAAGGAGCCGGAGCTTGTGAGGGAGGTGGAGCGATACCAATTACACCTGGTGGGGCTAACCTCCACGCACAGCACCGGCGCCGGAACCAAACTCCTGGATAGGGGTTGGACCCTGTTATTCTCCGGAGTTGCTCACGGTATGAGGTGTAAGGCAGGTGTGGCTATACTAGCTAGCCCCCAGCTGAGCGCCTCTGTGCTGGAGTTCACCCCAATGGACGAGAGGGTCGCCTCCCTGCGCCTTAGGACTGTGGGGGGGGGGAACTCTGACTGTGGGTTGTGCTTATGCACCGAACAGCAGGTCAGAGTACTCAGCCTTCCTGAGTGTGAAGCGGCTGGGATGAGAATCAGCACTTCTAAGTCTGAGGCCATGGTTCTCAGCAGGAAACCGGTGGTCTTTCCGCTCCGAGTAGGAAATGAGTCCTTACCCCAAGTGAAGGAGTTCAAGTATCTGGGGGTCTTGTTCACGAGTGAGGGAACCATGGAGAGGGAGCTTGGCCGGAGAACCGGAGCAGCTGGTGCGGTTCTGCAGTCGCTTTACCGCACTGTTGTGACGAAAAGAGAGCTGAGCCAAAAGGCAAAGCTCTCGATCTACCGGTCTATCTTCGTCCCCACCCTCACCTATGCTCATGAAGGATGGGTCATGACCGAAAGAACGAGATCACAGATACAAGCGGCCGATATATATAGGATAGATATATAAAATATACAGATATAGGATAGAATCCAGTCATATATATGAAATTCATGTTTTGAATGTATTTAAAATATCCTTCCCCTCAGGATCACCTCCAGGAGTCATTAACACAGCTACCAGCTAGCTACACCAAGCTAGTACTCACACATTAACACCTGTCATTAACACAGCTACCAGCTAGCTACACCAAGCTAGTACTCACACACTAACACCTGTCATTAACACAGCTACCAGCTAGATACACCAAGCTAGTACTCACACACTAACACCTGTCATTAACACAGCTACCAGCTAGATACACCAAGCTAGTACTCACACACTAACACCTGTCATTAACACAGCTACCAGCTACACCAAGCTAGTACTCACACACTAACACCTGTCATTAACACAGCTACCAGCTACACCAAGCTAGTACTCACACACTAACACCTGTCATTAACACAGCTACCAGCTAGCTACACCAAGCTAGTACTCACACACTAACACCTGTCATTAACACAGCTACCAGATACACCAAGCTAGTACTCACACACTAACACCTGTCATTAACACAGCTACCAGCTAGCTACACCAAGCTAGTACTCACACACTAACACCTGTCATTAACACAGCTACCAGCTAGCTACACCAAGCTAGTACTGACACACTAACACCTGTCATTAACACAGCTACCAGCTACACCAAGCTAGTACTCACACACTAACACCTGTCATTAACACAGCTACCAGATACACCAAGCTAGTACTGACACACTAACACCTGTCATTAACACAGCTACCAGCTACACCAAGCTAGTACTCACACACTAACACCTGTCATTAACACAGCTACCAGCTAGATACACCAAGCTAGTACTGACACACTAACACCTGTCATTAACACAGCTACCAGCTAGCTACACCAAGCTAGTACTCACACACTAACACCTGTCATTAACACAGCTACCAGCTACACCAAGCTAGTACTCACACACTAACACCTGTCATTAACACAGCTACCAGCTACACCAAGCTAGTACTCACACACTAACACCTGTCATTAACACAGCTACCAGCTACACCAAGCTAGTACTCACACACTAACACCTGTCATTAACACAGCTACCAGCTACACCAAGCTAGTACTCACACACTAACACCTGTCATTAACACAGCTACCAGCTACACCAAGCTAGTACTCACACACTAACACCTGTCATTAACACAGCTACCAGCTACACCAAGCTAGTACTCACACACTAACACCTGTCATTAACACAGCTACCAGCTACACCAAACTAGTACTCACACACTAACACCTGTCATTAACACAGCTATCAGCTACACCAAGCTAGTACTCACACACTAACACCTGTCATTAACACAGCTATCAGCTACACCAAGCTAGTACTCACACACTAACACCTGTCATTAACACAGCTACCAGCTAGCTACACCAAGCTAGTACTCACACACTAACACCTGTCATTAACACAGCTACCAGCTACACCAAGCTAGTACTCACACACTAACACCTGTCATTAACACAGCTACCAGCTACACCAAGCTAGTACTCACACACTAACACCTGTCATTAACACAGCTACCAGCTACACCAAGCTAGTACTCACACACTAACACCTGTCATTAACACAGCTACCAGCTACACCAAGCTAGTACTCACACACTAACACCTGTCATTAACACAGCTACCAGCTACACCAAGCTAGTACTCACACACTAACACCTGTCATTAACACAGCTACCAGCTACACCAAGCTAGTACTCACACACTAACACCTGTCATTAACACAGCTACCAGCTACACCAAGCTAGTACTCACACACTAACACCTGTCATTAACACAGCTACCAGCTAGCTACACCAAGCTAGTACTGACACACTAACACCTGTCATTAACACAGCTACCAGCTACACCAAGCTAGTACTCACACACTAACACCTGTCATTAACACAGCTACCAGCTAGCTACACCAAGCTAGTACTCACACACTAACACCTGTCATTAACACAGCTACCAGCTACACCAAGCTAGTACTCACACACTAACACCTGTCATTAACACAGCTACCAGCTAGCTACACCAAGCTAGTACTCACACACTAACACCTGTCATTAACACAGCTACCAGCTAGCTACACCAAGCTAGTACTCACACACTAACACCTGTCATTAACACAGCTACCAGCCAGCTACACCAAGCTAGTACTCACACACTAACACCTGTCATTAACACAGCTACCAGCTACACCAAGCTAGTACTCACACACTAACACCTGTCATTAACACAGCTACCAGCTACACCAAGCTAGT
>NW_028175625.1:10000-15000 GCF_949987555.1 Borostomias antarcticus
CAGCTGGTTCTAGACAGAACCCTTTAGGTCTGTTACAGCTGGTTCTAGACAGAACCCTTTAGGTCCATTATAGCTGGTTCTAGACAGAACCCTTTAGGTCCATTATAGCTGGTTCTAGACAGAACCCTTTAGGTCCGTTACAGCTGGTTCTAGACAGAACCCTTTAGGTCCATTATAGCTGGTTCTAGACAGAACCCTTTAGGTCCATTATAGCTGGTTCTAGACAGAACCCTTTAGGTCCGTTACAGCTGGTTCTAGACAGAACCCTTTAGGTCCGTTACAGCTGGTTCTAGACAGGACCCTTTAGGTCTGTTACAGCTGGTTCTAGACAGAACCCTTTAGGTCCGTTATAGCTGGTTCTAGACAGAACCCTTTAGGTCCGTTACAGCTGGTTCTAGACAGAACCCTTTAGGTCCATTATAGCTGGTTCTAGACAGAACCCTTTAGGTCCATTATAGCTGGTTCTAGACAGAACCCTTTAGGTCCGTTACAGCTGGTTCTAGACAGAACCCTTTAGGTCCATTATAGCTGGTTCTAGACAGAACCCTTTAGGTCCATTATAGCTGGTTCTATACAGAACCCTTTAGGTCTGTTACAGCTGGTTCTAGACAGAACCCTTTTGGTCCATTATAGCTGGTTCTAGACAGAACCCTTTTAGGTCTGTTACAGCTGGTTCTAGACAGAACCCTTTAGGTCCATTATAGCTGGTTCTAGACAGAACCCTTTTAGGTCTGTTACAGCTGGTTCTAGACAGAACCCTTTAGGTCCATTATAGCTGGTTCTAGACAGAACCCTTTAGGTCTGTTACAGCTGGTTCTAGACAGAACCCTTTAGGTCCATTATAGCTGGTTCTAGACAGAACCCTTTTAGGTCTGTTACAGCTGGTTCTAGACAGAACCCTTTTAGGTCTGTTACAGCTGGTTCTAGACAGAACCCTTTAGGTCCATTATAGCTGGTTCTAGACAGAACCCTTTTAGGTCTGTTACAGCTGGTTCTAGACAGAACCCTTTTAGGTCCATTATAGCTGGTTCTAGACAGAACCCTTTTAGGTCTGTTACAGCTGGTTGATCTTATGTTATCCTAGCTGCTCACTGCGCTCACCTAACCAGGATTAGTCAGGGTTACTGTCAGCCCCTCGAACCATGTGTGCGTGTGTGTGTGTGTGTGTGTGTGTGTATGTGTGCGTGTGTGTGCGTATGCTGAGACAACAGTGCCACCATGTGGCCAAGAGCGGCTACAGCATGTGCTGGTGCTTCCCTGTCTGGACACATCTCCATTGAGAGTCTAGGAATACCGTCGCTACCAATCAGAATCACTCCCTGTCCTCCAATAGGGTGAGAGACCTGCCTTCCTGGAAATGATATCCCCTTTATTCACCATCGGGAGAGGAGGGAATCTCAGGGAAAAGGGTGTCTCTGGTTTTCTTCTCATCTCTTTCTCAGCTTTTTGAAGTTTATCCCGCTCTATTCACTGTTCACTTCCTCTCATTAAAGTTTTACACTTTTGAATGTACTCATGAACACAGGAGAGGGGCAGAAAGAGGAGAGAGGGGGAGAGGAGAGAGAGAACGAGTGAGGGGGAGGAGAGGAAGAGTGAAAAAGTGAGAGGACACTCCTGTAGTCATAATGCAGAAACACCCGATACTCGACACACTTTATTCCACCATGTTCACAGACGCTGCACAGTATTTATAAACATGACGTTATTCCCAGAATGCCCTGCGCCCTGTTACTATATGAAAACACAGAGTCCTGTAGCACCATGAGTTATACTCACATATAAACAACAATAACAACAACAACAACTAAAACAACAAACATTATCAAAACAACATGAGGTTTGAGTACAGTTCCCTTGCCAACACAACTCAGGCATTATGACGTGTAAATGTGTCTGGTCTATGGATGGATGGATAGATTCACCAACAAATGAATATGTGAATGGATGAATGTGTGAATATGTGAATGGATGAGTGAGTGCGTGAACGTTTTCAGTGAAGAGTGTAATGGTAGGATGAAAATGGGTAAATTAAGAAGTATGTTGAATGTATATGAGTGTGAATGTGTGTGTGTGTGTGTGTGTGTGTGAGAGAGAGAGTGTGTGTGTGTGTGTGTGTGTGAGAAAGAGAAAGAGAAAGAGAGAGAAAGAGAGAGAGAGAGAGTGTGTGTGTGTGTGTGTGTGTGTGTGTGTGAGAAAGAGAAAGAGAAAGAGAAAGAGAGAGAGAGAGAGTGTGTGTGTGTGTGTGTGTGTGAGAAAGAGAAAGAGAGAGAGAGAGAGAGAGAGAGAGTGTGTGTGTGTGTGTGTGTGTGTGTGTGTGTGTGTGTGTGTGTGTGTGTGTGTGTGTGAACACTGCTTGGTGGTGTAGGTATGTCATAAATATCTATCAGTTAAAGTCTCCAGGTTTTCTCTGTTAAAGGTCCCTGTTTTCCCCTGGTGGCCTAGAAGCACCCCTAACCCTAACCCTAACCCTAACCCTAACCCTAACCCTAACCCTAACCCTAACACTAACCCTAACCCTAACCCTAACACTAACCCTAACCCTAACACTAACCCTAACCCTAACCCTAACCCTAACCCTAACCCTAACCCTAACCCTATCCCTAACCCTAACCCTAACCCTAACCCTAGAAGCACCACTAACCCTAACCCTATCCCAGATGGAAGACAATCTTATGGTTCTAACCTTAACCCAACCCTACCTGACCCTGACCCTACCTGACCCTGACCCTACCTAACGTGACCCTACCTGACCCTGACCCTACCTAACCCTGACACTACCTGACCCTGACCCGAACACTACCTAATCCAAACCCTAATCCGACCTAATCCTAACCCTAAGTAACCCTCACCCTACCCAACCCTACCTGACCCTAATCCTAACCCTATCTACCCCTGACCCTGACCTCTGACCCTAGCCCATCAGCCGTTGAAGCACACAGGTCCGAGCTGGAAGCCAAACTTCTGGTTGTTTTTCCCGTAGTCGGACACGGCCACGTCCAGGAGAGGGAGGGAGTCCGACTGGGGAGCGTCCAGCTCCAGAACCGAGTACCCCTGACCTGACCCAGACTACAGGAGGAGAGGAGGAGAGAGGACGGGAGAGAAGGAAAGGAGGAGAGGACAGCAGGAGGAGAGGAGGGCAGAGGAGAGGAGGAACTGTTATGACAGCTATATGAACATAAATAACACCTTTATAGCAAATATGAATAACACCATCATAACGTCATAACACCCCCAAGACATCTAAACGATACCCCCTCTGACCAGCCCTCAAAATCATCCTCAACACAAACACGCACACACAATACGGATGTGACGAGAACTGATCCTTTGGTACCAAGTCGATGACAAAATTCTGAAAATGTGACAGTACTCGTTTTTTGTACAGTACCGTAGTACCCTAGGTACTGGGGATGCAGTTCTGCTGGATATAACGGGAGAATATTACTCCTAGTGAACCGCTAGCATAGTAGTGTTACAGGTGCTAACATTAGTTCTTGGGTTGAGGAGACACAAAAGGACACACAATATTTTTCTCACAATGGGCCTGTATGCAGCTGCTAGTCTAGTAACCTTAATTTAAAATCAATTTTCGTTTTTGCATAGACATTCTACATCCACATTCTCAAAACTAACAATTTCCAATTCGATTTCATGAATCTATTTTGTATCAAACTATAGGGCTGCTAGTAGCCTCCCAAAATGAATCAAAAAACTCGAAATGGCTTAAAAACTGTTTTGGGCATTTTGGCTAGTGCTACTTGCTAGCTTAGCTAGCACTAGCCATAACCACTATGTAAATGGTAATGGTAAATGGACTGCACTTGGTGCCATTGGTGTGTGAATGTGTGTGTGAATGTGTGTGTGAATGTGTGTGTGAATGGGTGAATGAGAGGCCATTGTAAAGCGCTTTGGATAAAAGCGCTATATAAGTGCAGTTCATTTACCATTGCACTTATATAGCGCTTTACAATGGCCTCTCATTCACACACCAATGGCGGCAGCTGCCATGCAAGGTGCTAACCTGCTCATTGGGAGCAATTTGGGGTTCAGTGTCTTTGCCCAAGGACACTTCGACATGTGGACAGGAGGAGGTAGGATTCGAACCGCCGACCCTGCAATCATTGGACGACCCACTCTACAACTGAGCCACAGCCGGCCGATATGTCTTGTTGAGGTCAGTTTCTAGCGAATGTTTTTTGACTACTTTAATTTCTTAGATGCCAGCATTCTTTGCCAAGTTTGTCAAAATGGACCTCTTAGAACTTGACTTGATTACCCCTGGCCTACAGTATCAGACAGAAGATGATGTTTTTAATAAAGTAGACTGTATGCTGAAGTAGGCTACATGTTTTTTGTTTTGTTTTGTTTTGAAACCGCGGTATTGAATTGGGAGAATCGAGAATCGTGGAATTTCAATAGTATTGGTATCGACTATTAAAATATTGGTATCGTGACATCCCTAACATACACCCACACACACACACCCCCACCCACACCCCCACCCACACACACACACCCCCACCCACACAGACACACACACACACACACACACACGCACACACACACACACGGCGTACCTGGCAGCCGTCGTGCAGGGCGGTGATGTAGTGAGTGTTGTGGTGTGTGAGCTCCTCCCCGTTGCTGCCCCGGAAGCGCAGGGCGTGCTGGTGTCCGTAGGGGGCGCTGCTGAGCCAGGCCATCGAGTTCTGGCAGTGGAAGGTGAACGTCTGGCGCGCCACGGAGCTCAGTAACTGCAGGAACACCAGCTGGACCACATGGACCGAACTCCCGTCAGAACCTGAGTAGGAGAACTGGAGGAGGGGGGGGAGAGGAGGAGGAGTAGGAGGAAGGAGGAGGAAGAGGAGGAAGGAGGAGGAAGAGGAGGAGAGATGAGGAGAGGGATCATTGAAAAAACTGTACATACAGTGAACACACACACACACACACACACACACACACACACACTAGTGTACCTGTCTGCCTTTGCTGAACTGACTGTA
>NW_028175625.1:17500-21394 GCF_949987555.1 Borostomias antarcticus
TGAGATTAGAACCCATGCTGTAGTGTTGAGATTAGAACCCATGCTGTAGTGTTGAGATTAAAACCCATGCTGTAGTGTTGAGATTAGAACCCATGCTGGAGTGTTGAGATTAGAACCCATGCTGTAGTGTTGAGATTAGAACCCGTGCTGTAGTGTTGAGATTAGAACCCGTGCTGGAGTGTTGAGATTAGAACCCATGCTGTAGTGTTGAGATTAGAACCCATGCTGGAGTGTTGAGATTAGAACCCGTGCTGGAGTGTTGAGATTAGAACCCATGCTGTAGCGTTGAGATTAGAACCCGTGCTGGAGTGTTGAGATTAGAACCCATGCTGGAGTGTTGAGATTAGAACCCATGCTGGAGTGTTGAGATTAGAACCCATGCTGGAGTGTTGAGATTAGAACCCATGCTGGAGTGTTGAGATTAGAACCCGTGCTGGAGTGTTGAGATTAGAACCCATGCTGTAGTGTTGAGATTAGAACCCATGCTGTAGTGTTGAGATTAGAACCCATGCTGTAGTGTTGAGATTAAAACCCATGCTGTAGTGTTGAGATTAGAACCCATGCTGTAGTGTTGAGATTAGAACCCATGCTGGAGTGTTGAGATTAGAACCCATGCTGTAGTGTTGAGATTAGAACCCATGCTGGAGTGTTGAGATTAGAACCCGTGCTGGAGTGTTGAGATTAGAACCCATGCTGGAGTGTTGAGATTAGAACCCATGCTGGAGTATTGAGATTAGAACCCATGCTGTAGTGTTGAGATTAGAACCCATGCTGTAGTGTTGAGATTAGAACCCATGCTGTAGTGTTGAGATTAGAACCCGTGCTGGAGTGTTGAGATTAGAACCCATGCTGTAGTGTTGAGATTAGAACCCATGCTGTAGTGTTGAGATTAGAACCCGTGCTGGTGTGTTGAGATTAGAACCCATGCTGGAGTGTTGAGATTAGAACCCATGCTGGAGTGTTGAGATTAGAACCCATGCTGGAGTGTTGAGATTAGAACCCATGCTGTAGTGTTGAGATTAGAACCCATGCTGGAGTGTTGAGATTAGAACCCATGCTGTAGTGTTGAGATTAGAACCCATGCTGGAGTGTTGAGATTAGAACCCATGCTGGAGTGTTGAGATTAGAACCCATGCTGTAGTGTTGAGATTAGAACCCATGCTGGAGTGTTGAGATTAGAACCCATGCTGTAGTGTTGAGATTAGAACCCATGCTGGAGTGTTGAGATTAGAACCCATGCTGGAGTGTTGAGATTAGAACCCATGCTGTAGTGTTGAGATTAGAACCCATGCTGGAGTGTTGAGATTAGAACCCATGCTGTAGTGTTGAGATTAGAACCCATGCTGGAGTGTTGAGATTAGAACCCATGCTGTAGTGTTGAGATTAGAACCCATGCTGGAGTGTTGAGATTAGAACCCATGCTGTAGTGTTGAGATTAGAAGCCATGCTGTAGTGTTGAGATTAGAACCCATGCTGTAGTGTTGAGATTAGAACCCATGCTGCAGACAGAAGTGTGTTCACTTACTGCCAGCCCAGGGGGGCCTGGAGGACCACTGAGACCTGCTGGACCAACCAAACCCTGAAACAAACAAACACACACATATAGGAGTGTGTAGAGAATAGGTAGGTTGTGTGTGTGTGTGTGTGTGTGTGTGTGTGCGTGTGTGTGTACACAGTAAGTGTGTTTGACCTCATCCCCTTTAGGTCCCTGCAGACCCTGGTTGCCAGGCAACCCTCTGTCTCCCTTTTCTCCGATCTCTCCTGGAGGACCAATCAGTCCGATCAGACCTCCGTGACCCTGTGGACACACACACACACACACACACACACACAAAGGTCAGAGGGAGAGACTGTGTGTGTGTGTGTGTGTGTGTGTGTGTGTGTGTGTGTTGTAACCTTGTCTCCCTTCCTGCCGAGGTCCCCCCTCAGCCCAGGTAGTCCCGGTGGACCCTGCAGTCACACAGGTCACACAAAGGTCAAACAGAGGTGAGAGATTAGGAGAAGGTCAATCAGAGGTCAAACCCAGACAGTGTGGGACCTCACCATCGGTCCCGGGGGCCCCGTCTGACCTGGGGGGCCGTTCAGACCCTGTTCACCCTGGAGGAAGAGGGGGAGGAAAGACATGTTAGGGTCATGTTGGGGTCATGTTGGGGTCATGTTGGGGTCATGTTGGGGTCATGTTAGGGTCATGTTGGGGTCATGTTGGGGTCATGTTGGGGTCATGTTGGGGTCATGTTGGGGTCATATTGGGGTCATGTTAGGGTCATGTTGGGGTCATGTTGGGGTCATGTCAGGGTCATGTTGGGGTCATGTTGGGGTCATGTTAGGGTCATGTTGGGGTCATGTTGGGGTCATGTTGGGGTCATGTTGGGGTCATGTTGGGGTTATGTTAGGGTCATGTTGGGGTCATGTTAGGGTCATGTTGGGGTCATTTTGGGGTCATGTTAGGGTCATGTTGGGGTCATGTTGGGGTCATGTTGGGGTCATGTTGGGGTCATGTTGGGGTCATGTTGGGGTCATGTAAGGGTCATTTTGGGGTCATGTTGGGGTCATGTCGGGGTCATGTCAGGGTCATGTTGGGGTCATGTTGGGGCCATGTTGGGGTCATGTTAGGGTCATGTTGGGGTCATTAAGGGTCATGTTGGGGTCATGTTGGGGTCATGTTGGGGTCATGTTGGGGTCATGTTGGGGTCATGTTGGGGTCATGTTGGGGTCATGTCGGGGTCATGTCAGGGCCATGTTGGGGTCATGTTGGGGTCATGTTGGGGTCATGTTGGGGTCATGTTGGGGTCATGTTGGGGTCATGTTGGGGTCATGTTGGGGTCATGTTGGGGTCATGTTGGGGTCATGTCAGGGTCATGTTGGGGTCATGTAAGGGTCATTTTGGGGTCATTTTGGGGTCATGTTGGGGTCATGTTAGGGTCATGTTGGGGTCATTTTGGGGTCATGTTGGGGTCATGTTAGGGTCATGTTGGGGTCATTTTGGGGTCATGTTGGGGTCATGTTGGGGTCATGTCAGGGCCATGTTGGGGTCATGTAAGGGTCATTTTGGGGTCATTTTGGGGTCATGTTGGGGTCATGTTAGGGTCATGTTGGGGTCATTTTGGGGTCATGTCGGGGTCATGTAAGGGCCATGTTGGTCAACATTACTCACGCCAGGTCCAGGTATTCCTCTCAGACCCTGAGGACCAGGTTTCCCAGAATTCCCCTGGGCGCCGACCGGACCCGTCTTCCCTGTCAGCCCCTCGAACCCGGGAGCTCCCTTCCCTCCTTTCATGCCTGCTTTGCCCTCCTTCCCAGGCTTCCCCAGATGCCCCTGCCCACACAGACAAACACAGGTTATAGCAGGCTACCCTAACCCTAACCCTAACCCTAACCCTAACCCTAACCCTGGTTATGAACTAACCCTAACCCTAACCCTACAATCTGGTTATGAACTAACCCTAACCCTAACCCTACAATCTGGTTATGAACTAACCCTAACCCTACAATCTGGTTATGAACTAACCCTAACCCTAACCCTACAATCTGGTTATGAACTAACCCTAACCCTACAATCTGGTTATGAACTAACCCTAACCCTAACCCTACAATCTGGTTATGAACTAACCCTAACCCTACAATCTGGTTATGAACTAACCCTAACCCTAACCCTACAATCTGGTTATGAACTAACCCTAACCCTACAATCTGGTTATGAACTAACCCTAACCCTAACCCTACAATCTGGTTATGAACTAACCCTAACCCTAACCCTACAATCTGGTTATGAACTAACCCTAACCCTAACCCTACAATCTGGTTATGAACTAACCCTAACCCTAACCCTACAATCTGGTTATGAACTAACCCTAACCCTAACCCTACAATCTGGTTATGAACTAACCCTAACCC
>NW_028175625.1:21594-31594 GCF_949987555.1 Borostomias antarcticus
AGATATAGAGAGAAGGAGGAGAGAGAGATGGAGGGATGGAGATATAGAGAGAAGGAGGAGAGAGAGATGGAGGGATGGAGATATAGAGAGAAGGAGGAGAGAGAGATGGAGGGATGGAGATATAGAGAGAAGGAGGAGAGAGAGATGGAGGGATGGGGATATAGAGAGAAGGAGGAGAGAGAGATGGAGGGATGGAGATATAGAGAGAAGGAGGAGAGAGAGGATGGAGGGATGGAGATATAGAGAGAAGGAGGAGAGAGAGATGGAGGGATGGGGATATAGAGAGAAGGAGGAGAGAGAGATGGAGGGATGGAGTAATAGAGAGAAGGAGGAGAGAGAGGATGGAGATATAGAGAGAAGGAGGAGAGAGAGGATGGAGATATAGAGATAAAGGAGGAGAGAGATGGAGGGATGGGGATATAGAGAGAAGGAGGAGAGAGAGATGGAGGGATGGATATATAGAGAGATGGAGGAGAGAGAGATGGAGGGATGGAGATATAGAGAGAAGGAGGAGAGAGAGATGGAGGGATGGAGATATAGAGAGATGGAGGAGAGAGAGATGGAGGGATGGAGATATAGAGAGAAGGAGGAGAGAGAGATGGAGGGATGGAGATATAGAGAGAAGGAGGAGAGAGAGATGGAGGGATGGAGATATAGAGAGAAGGAGGAGAGAGAGATGGAGGGATGGGGATATAGAGAGAAGGAGGAGAGAGAGAGAGAGGATGGAGATATAGAGAGAAGGAGGAGAGAGAGAGGACGGTGGGGATATAGAGAGAAGGAGGAGAGAGAGATGGAGGGATGGAGATATAGAGAGAAGGAGGAGAGAGAGAGGATGGAGATATAGAGAGAAGGAGGAGAGAGAGAGGACGGTGGGGATATAGAGGAGAGAGTTACTCTACAGTAGGTCTGCTAGATGAGGATGTGGTGGAGTGTGTTGATATGGAGAGTGCATGTTGTCATGGAGACACCTTACCGCTGGGCCCATGTCTCCACTGGTTCCCTTCAGGCCGGCAGGCCCCGGTGCACCCTGGGAAACAGAGTCCACATGTCAGCCTGTCTGTCTGATGTGCTGACCGGTTACATGGAAGGACATCATGCTGGGGCGAAGTGCTGAGGGCTGTTCTGTCCGTCACAAACTCAGTACTCCTGCTCTCCGCTGGGTTTGGGGCGCAATGAAGACATTCACATTGCACACCAAACCCAGCGGCCCCAGGAGAGCGTGTGTGTGTGTGTGTGTGTGTGTGTGTGTGTGTGTGTGTGTGTGTGACTTCACCAGCGGTCCTGGTCTTCCCATAAGGCCAAGCGGTCCAGGAGGCCCCTTCATTGCCAGCTGGAGAGACAGGAGAGAGGTCGGTCAGGGGTCGCGGTTGGTTGTGGTTTTATCTGTTTGGTTGTGGTTTTATCTGGTTGGTTGTGGTTTTATCTGGTTGGTTGTGGTTTTATCTGGTTGGTTGTGGTTTTATCTGTTTGGTTGTGGTTTTATCTGTTTGGTTGTGGTTTTATCTGGTTGGTTGTGGTTTTATCTGTTTGGTTGTGGTTTTATCTGTTTGGTTGTGGTTTTATCTGGTTGGTTGTGGTTTTATCTGTTTGGTTGTGGTTTTATCTGGTTGGTTGTGGTTTGGTATCTGACCTTGTGGGGATGTTCATAGTGCAGTCATATTGAGTGTTGTGGTCATGTTGTGGTCATGTTGTGATCATGTTGTGGTCATGTTGTGGTCATGTTGTGGTCAGGTTGTGGTCATGTAGCGGTCATGTTGTGGTCATGTTGTGGTCATGTAGCGGTCATGTTGTGATCATGTTGTTGACATGTTGCAGTCATGTAGTGGTCAGGTTGTGGTCATGTTGTGGTCATGTTGCGGTCAGGTTGTGATCATATTGCGGTTATCTTGTGGTCATGTAGCGGTCACCTTGGTCTGCTGGAGGATGGCCTGGGCCTGAGCCTCCTGGGCTGAGATCACAGGTCCTGTCTTTGGGTCTCCACCTGACTGGAACTACACACACACACACATACATACACACTGAGGAGTGAGTTAAACCAATTAAACTCAGTTACGCACGCGTGTGTGTGTGTGTAGGTGAGGACTTCTAAGAGTTCTAAGTTCCACCTCACCGGGATCAGCATGATATTTCCTGGAGGCCCCGGTATCCCATCAGCCCCTGGGAGACCCTGGCGCCCCTGGGGACCCTGTGGAGAGAGAGAGACGAGTGATGTGGAGAAAGAGAGCATGAGAGAGGGGGTCAGGGGTCAGGGTCAACTGTTAAGGGTAGGGTCGGGTCAGGGTTAAGGTGCGGGTTAGGGTTACATTAAAATCAAAAAAGGGTGTCGGTCTCCGGGACGTGTAATGTTGTTGTCACTAATTAGACTCTGGCCCACCAAGCCTAGAGGGACCTCTTGAGATCTAGAACCAAAGCTAGGGGGACCTCTTGAGATCCAGAACCAAGCCTAGGGGGACCTCTTGAGATCCAGAACCAAAGCTAGGGGGACCTCTTTAGATCCAGAACCAAAGCTAGGGGGACCTCTTTAGATCCAGAACCAAAGCTAGGGGGACCTCTTGAGATCCAGAACCATGCCTAGGGGGACCTCTTGAGATCCAGAACCAAAGCTAGGGGGACCTCTTGAGATCTAGAACCAAAGCTAGGGGGACCTCTTGAGATCCAGAACCAAAGCTAGGGGGACCTCTTGAGATCCAGAACCAAAGCTAGGGGGACCTCTTGAGATCCAGAACCAAAGCTAGGGGGACCTCTTGAGATCCAGAACCAAAGCTAGGGGGACCTCTTGAGATCTAGAACCAAAGCTAGGGGGACCTCTTGAGATCTAGAACCAAAGCTAGGGGGACCTCTTGAGATCTAGAACCAAGCCTAGAGGGACCTCTTGAGATCTAGAACCAAAGCTAGGGGGACCTCTTTAGATCCAGAACCAAGCCTAGAGGGACCTCTTTAGATCCAGAACCAAAGCTAGGGGGACCTCTTGAGATCTAGAACCAAAGCTAGGGGGACCTCTTGAGATCTAGAACCAAAGCTAGGGGGACCTCTTGAGATCCAGAACCAAAGCTAGGGGGACCTCTTGAGGTCCAGAACCAAAGCTAGGGGGACCTCTTGAGATCCAGAACCAAAGCTAGGGGGACCTCTTGAGATCCAGAACCAAAGCTAGGGGGACCTCTTTAGATCCAGAACCAAAGCTAGGGGGACCTCTTGAGATCTAGAACCAAAGCTAGGGGGACCTCTTGAGGTCCAGAACCAAAGCTAGGGGGACCTCTTGAGATCCAGAACCAAAGCTAGGGGGACCTCTTGAGGTCCAGAACCAAAGCTAGGGGGACCTCTTGAGGTCCAGAATGCCTCTTCTTCAAGTCTCACCAGCTCTCCAGGGTCTCCTCTGGGTCCGACTGGTCCGGCTGGCCCCTGGGAGCCGGTCTCTCCCTGGAGAGACACCACACTCATTCACTACTGACTCCACCACAACATCATTTCATGTTATACCAATAAAGCATTGAATTCAACTGAATTTGATTGAACACAGAACTCTAGCTGGTATCTGGGGTGTTGCTTCATTAGAACATTCCACTGGAATGTCCAGTGTCTCATAATATTTGTTTACACTACACATTACATTAACTGGTATATAACACTAACCCTGGTATATAACACTAACCCTGGTATATAACACTAACCCTGGTATATAACACTAACCCTAGTATATAACACAAACCCTGGTATATAACACTAACCCTGGTATATAACACTAAGGCTGGTATATAACACTAACCCTAGTATATAACACAAACCCTGGTATATAACACTTACCCTGGTATATAACACTAACCCTGGTATATAACACAAACCCTGGTATATAACACTAACCCTGGTATATAACACTAACCCTGGTATATAGCACTAACCCCGCTATATAACACTAACCCTGGTATATAACACTAACCCTGGTATATAACACAAACCCTGGTATATAGCACTAACCCTGGTATATAACACTAACCCTGGTATATAACACAAACCCTGGTATATAACACTAACCCCGCTATATAACACTAATCCTGGTATATAACACTAACCCTGCTATATAACACAAACCCTGGTATATAACACAAACCCTGGTATATAACACTAACCCCGCTATATAACACTAACCCTGGTATATAACACTAACCCTGCTATATAACACTAACCCTGGTATATACCACTAACCCTGGTATATAACACTAACCCTGGTATATAACACTAACCCTGGTATATAACACTAACCCTGGTATATAACACTAACCCTGGTATAGAACACTAACCCTGGTATATAACACTAACGCTGGTATATAACACTAACCCTGGTATATAACACTAACCCTGGTATAAAACACTAACCCCGCTATATAACACAAACCCTGGTATAAAACACTAACCCCGCTATATAACACAAACCCTGGTATATAACACTAACCCTGGTATATAGCACTAACCCTGGTATATAACACTAACGCTGGTATATAACACTAACCCTGGTATATAACACAAACCCTAGTATATAACACTAACCCTGCTATATAACACTAACCCTGGTATATAACACTAACCCTGGTATATAACACTAACCCTGGTATATAACACAAACCCTGCTATATAACACTAACCCTGGTATATAACACTAACGCTGGTATATAACACTAACCCTGGTATAACACTAACCCTGGTATATAACACTAACCCTGGTATATAACACAAACCCTGGTATATAACACTAACCCTGGTATATAACACTAACCCTGGTATATAGCACTAACCCCGCTATATAACACTAACCCTGGTATATAACACTAACCCCGCTATATAACACTAATCCTGGTATATAACACTAACCCTGCTATATAACACAAACCCTGGTATATAACACAAACCCTGGTATATAACACTAACCCCGCTATATAACACTAACCCTGGTATATAACACTAACCCTGCTATATAACACTAACCCTGGTATATACCACTAACCCTGGTATATAACACTAACCCTGGTATATAACACTAACCCTGGTATATAACACTAACCCTGGTATATAACACTAACCCTGGTATATAACACTAACCCTGGTATATAACACTAACGCTGGTATATAACACTAACCCTGGTATATAACACTAACCCTGGTATAAAACACTAACCCCGCTATATAACACAAACCCTGGTATAAAACACTAACCCCGCTATATAACACAAACCCTGGTATATAACACTAACCCTGGTATATAGCACTAACCCTGGTATATAACACTAACGCTGGTATATAACACTAACCCTGGTATATAACACAAACCCTAGTATATAACACTAACCCTGCTATATAACACTAACCCTGGTATATAACACTAACCCTGGTATATAACACTAACCCTGGTATATAACACAAACCCTGCTATATAACACTAACCCTGGTATATAACACTAACGCTGGTATATAACACTAACCCTGGTATAACACTAACCCTGGTATATAACACTAACCCTGGTATATAACACTAACCCCGCTATATAACACTAACCCTGGTATATAACACTAACCCTGGTATATAACACTAACCCTGGTATATAACACTAATGCTCGTATATAACACTAACCCTGGTATATAACACTAACCCTGGTATATAACACTTACCCTGGTATATAACACTAACCCTGCTATATAACACTAACCCTGGTATATAACACTAACCCTGGTATATAACACTAACCCTGGTATATAACATTAACCCTGGTATATAACACTAACCCCGCTATATAACACTAACCCTGGTATATAACACTAACCCTGGTATATAACACTAACCCTGGTATATAACACTAACCCTGGTATATAACACTTATGCTCGTATATAACACTAACCCTGGTATATAACACTAACCCTGGTATATAACACTTACCCTGGTATATAACACTAACCCTGCTATATAACACTAACCCTGGTATATAACACTAACCCTGCTATATAACACTAACCCTGCTATATAACACTAACCCTGCTATATAAAACTAACCCTGGTATATAACACTAACCCTGGTATATAACACTAACCCTGGTATATAACACTAACCCCGCTATATAACACTAACCCTGGTATATAACACTAACCCTGGTATATAACACTAACCCTGGTATATAACACTAACCCTGGTATATAACACTAACGCTGGTATAAAACACTAACCCTGGTATATAACACTAACCCTGGTATATAACACTAACCCTGGTATATAACACTAACCCTGGTATAAAACACTAACCCTGGTATATAACACTAACGCTGGTATATAACACTAACCCTGGTATATAACACTAAGGCTGGTATATAACACTAACCCTGGTATATAACACTAACCCTGGTATATAACACTAACCCTGGTATATAACACTAACCCTGGTATAAAACACTAACCCTGGTATATAACACTAACGCTGGTATATAACACTAACCCTGGTATATAACACTAACCCTGGTATATAACACTAACCCTAGTATATAACACTAACCCTGGTATATAACACTAACCCTAGTATATAACACTAACCCTGGTATATAACACAAACCCTGGTATATAACACTAACCCTGGTATATAACACTAACCCTGCTATATAACACTAACCCTGGTATATAACACAAACCCTGGTATATAACACTAACCCTGGTATATAACACTAACCCTGGTATATAACACTAACCCTAGTATATAACACTAACCCTGGTATATAACACTAACCCTAGTATATAACACAAACCCTGGTATATAACACTAACCCTAGTATATAACACTAACCTTGGTATATAACACAAACCCTGGTATATAGCACTAACCCTGGTATATAACACAAACCCTAGTATATAACACAAACCCTAGTATATAACACTAATGCAAGTATATAACACTAACCCTTGTATATAGCACTAACGCTGGTATATAACACTAATGCTGGGAGCTCACCTCTGGTCCTGGAAATCCGTGAGGTCCTTGTATCATGGTGCCCTGCAGAAATACAGGTTAGTGCGTGCTGGTGTGTGTGTGTGTGTGTGTGTGTGTGTGTGTGTGTGTGTGTGTGTGAGTGTGTGTGTGTGTGTGTGTGTGTGTGTGTGTGTGTGTGTGCTCACCGGTCCAAGGTAGGCAGGTTCTCCTTTCTGTCCTTTCTCAGGCTGGTCCTGATGGAGAGTTGGAGAGGTGGAGGAGGAGGAGAAGAGGAGAGAGAGGAGGAGAGAGAGGAGGAGAGAGAGATAGGAGAGGAGGAGAGATGGAGGAGGAGGAGAGGAGAGAGAGGAGGAGAGAGAGATAGGAGAGGAGGAGAGGTGGAGGAGGAGAGCAGAGAGAGAGGAGGAGGAGAGAAGGAGAGAGAGAGGAGAGGAGGAGAGATGGAGTAGAGAGAGAGAGGAGGAGCAGAGAAGGAGAGGAGGAGAGGAGAGAAGGAGAGAGAAGAGGAGAGGAGGTAGGAATGAGAGTGATATCAACTAATGACTGATGACTATATTATTTTGATAGACAGACACAATGCATTGTGGGCGGTACCAGAGTGTTCCAGGTCTCCTCCTTCTCTCTCTCGGCCAATCCGTAGCGCTCCTCATGCTCCTCCTCGTACTCATACCCCCTGACATGGTAGTCGTCCGTCTCGTTGTCATAGTCCTCGTACTCCACCAGCTGCACACACACACACGCACACACACACACACACGCACACACACACGCACACACACACACGCACACACACACACACACACACGCACACACACACACACACAGAAACACACACACACACACACACACACAGAAACACACACACACAAACACACACACACACAGACACACACACACACACACACACATACACACACACACATGAGTCCTCCCTCTCCGGTATGGAGTTTGTATTTTAGTATTTTGGTCGGTCGGAGGGGCTTCCTCACCTCGTACTCCGTAACGTTAGGCCCTGAGGTAACCGTGGAGACTGAGAGGTCACCGTAGGGGTCGCTGTAATCAAACTCCTCCTCCACCGGCCTCCGCGGCGTACGCACCACCTAGCGACAGCACAGCCACACCACAGATATCACACTGGTGATGTGATTGGTTCACACACAGAGCTGACGTGATTGGTTTACACTAAAGGCTGACATTTTGGGGGGGATTCCCATGGGAGTCAGTTTCAGTATTCATCACGTGATTGGGGTGAGACAGCGAGAGCGGGCGGGAGTGGGAATCAGACATAACAACAAGTCTCTGGTTTTACACACAAAAATGCATTTCTAATATAAATAAACGCCATTATTTTTCTATTCTCTCCCATCTGCGTTTTCCTGTTTCCTGCCATGGATCTACTGGTTGCTTGGGAAGGTTATTAAGTCATGTCTACAGTGCCATGGATCTACTGGTTGCTTGGGAAGGTTATTAAGTCGTGTCTACAGTGCCATGGATCTACTGGTTGCTTGGGAAGGTTATTAAGTCGTGTCTACAGTATGTTCGGACGTTACTCTACGTTCTACTGTTCCCTGAGGCTGACAATAAAAGTGGATTCAGTTGAGTTTCAGAGAGGATTCCAGTCTGACTCCTCCTCTTCCTGTTAGTCAGCATGACGCAGCGCTACACGCTGCTGTGAAAGAACATTTCCACAGGGGAACGGTTCTTTACTGCCACGTGCCTTCTTCACTTACTGGGCAAACGGCGTGACTCAATAACAAACTGCAGAAGTACATAAGTCATCTTAGGAAAGGTTGGCCAGAACATTAAATCAAAAGCCATTGTAACGTTTCGCCAGTTTACTACAGATGTAAACTAGCCTTTTTTGGCTGATAAAAACATTGCTTAGCTTAAAGACTCCCTCAATACAAAAAAGTGAAGAGGGATAAAAACAGGATTGGGACGGGAGAGGGAGTCACTCTGGTCATTTCTCCAGGATTGGGACGAGACAGGATTCATTGTTTTGCTCTGTCATGGGATTGCGAGGAGACAGGATTTTTTAAGTGGGAATGGGAGGAGACAGGACTCAAAAGCCATGTCACCCTCTAGTTCACACACACAGCTGACATGTGGTTGATCTACACACACAGCTGACATGTGATTGATCTACACACACAGCTGACATGTGATTGATCTACACACACAGCTGACATGTGATTGATCTACACACACAGCTGACATGTGACTGATCTACACACACACAGCTGACATGTGATTGATCTACACACACAGCTGACATGTGATTGATCTACACACACAGCTGACATGTGATTGATCTACACACAGAGCTGACGTGATTGATCTACACACAGAGCTGACATGTGATTGATCTACACACACAGCTGACATGTGATTGATCTACACACACAGCTGACATGTGATTGATCTACACACACAGCTGACATGTGATTGATCTACACACAGAGCTGACGTGATTGATCTACACACACAGCTGACGTGATTGATCTACACACAGAGCTGACGTGATTGATCTACACACACAGCTGACATGTGATTCATCTACACACACAGAGCTGACGTGATTGATCTACACACACAGCTGACATGTGATTGATCTACACACAGAGCTGACGTGATTGATCTACACACAGAGCTGACATGTGATTGATCTACACACACAGCTGACATGTGATTGATCTACACACACAGCTGACATGTGATTGATCTACACACACAGCTGACATGTGATTGATCTACACACAGAGCTGACGTGATTGATCTACACACACAGCTGACGTGATTGATCTACACACAGAGCTGACGTGATTGATCTACACACACAGCTGACATGTGATTGATCTACACACACAGCTGACATGTGATTGATCTACACACACAGCTGACATGTGATTGATCTACACACACAGCTGACATGTGATTGATCTACACACACAGCTGACATGTGATTGATCTACACACAGAGCTGACATGTGATTGATCTACACACACAGCTGACATGTGATTGATCTACACACACAGCT
>NW_028175624.1:5000-7500 GCF_949987555.1 Borostomias antarcticus
AGAGGACAGAGGAGGACAGAGAGGAGGAGGGGAGAGAGGAGGAGGGGAGAGAGGAGGAGAGAAGAGAGGAAGAGGGGAGAGAGGAAGAGGGGAGAGAGGAGGAGAGAAGAGAGGAGGAGAGAAGAGAGGAAGAGGGGAGAGAGGAAGAGGGGAGAGAGGAGGAGAGAAGAGAGGAGAAGGGGATAGAGGAGGAGGGGAGAGAGGATGAGGGGAGAGAGGATGAGGGGAGAGAGGAGGAGAGAAGAGAGGAGGAGGGGATAGAGGAGGAGGGGAGAGAGGAGGAGGGGAGAGAGGAGGAGGGGAGAGAGAGAGGGGGGACAGAGAGGAAGAGGGAGGGGACCGAGAGGAGAAGGACAGAGAGGAAGGAGGGAGAGAGGAGGAGAGGAGAGGAAGGAGGGAGAGAGGAGGAGAGGAGAGGAAGGAGGGAGAGAGGAGGAGAGGAGAGGAAGGAGGACGAGAGGGGGACAGGAGAGGAAGGAGGGAGAGAGGATGAGAGGAGAGGAAGGAGGGAGAGAGGGGGACAGGAGAGGAAGGAGGGAGAGAGGATGAGAGGAGAGGAAGGAGGGAGAGGATGAGAGGAGAGGAAGGAGGGAGAGAGGAGGAGAGGAGAGGAAGGAGGGAGAGAGGAGGAGAGGAGAGGAAGGAGGGAGAGAGGAGGAGAGGAGAGGAAGGAGGGAGAGAGGGGGACAGGAGAGGAAGGAGGGAGAGAGGATGAGAGGAGAGGAAGGAGGGTGAGAGTGAGAGGGGGGAAAGAGAGGAAGAGGGAGCGAGGAGAGACAGGGGGAGTGAGACGGACTGAGGTGCACAGGTCACAGGTCACAGGCCACAGGCCACTGCAGATGGTGACAGGAGGTCGACATCTATACAGGAAGTTCACACATATACCTCCTGATGTCTTCAATGGACTCGTCCATGTCTGACCAACTGTTGAAGTCAGGCCAGCCAGTTAGTTACCACAAGAAGTGATCACAGAAAGTAACCACAGAAAAGCCCTCAGACATGAAGCCTGGGGGTGTGCATGTGTGTGCATGTGTGTGTGATCAAGCCAAGCCAAGCCTAGCACTGGGTGCCTCCTCCAATCAGAGCAGCTCAGACATGAGGACATGCTGAGAAAGAGCCAACAGCTCGCTGAGTTCAGTGGGTTTATCTGTCTGTCTCCTCTGCCCCGAGGAGAGGACATCAGGGACTGAGTCATTATGGTCCTCACACCCACATGCTCTGGGCTGGAGCCCTGAGTTACGTCTAAACCCTAAGGGAGCCTGTATAAGAAGAGTTACGTCTAACCCTAACTGAGCCTGTATCAGAAGAGTTACGTCTTACCCTAACTGTAGCAAAGCCTGTATTAGAAGAGTTATGTCTAATGCCGGGCTCACACTACAGGATATTTAAAATCCTAACCAATTTTGAAATCGGGTTATATCACGCACATAAGGAGAATCTTAAGCACACACAGCAAGATTTGAAAATAACGTCTCATCACACACTACAGGATCTGATCGTGCCCGAGGGAGCAACGAACCACTGGTCTCGCCGTCTCACTTGTAAAGTCGGGACTTAATAATCTTAAATATCAAACATGTTTGATATTATCGGGGCCGCCCCGATGGGTCTGCGAGCCGATCGGGAGGTATAAAATTGGATCTGTAAACCCCTCACATTACAAGATAATCTGGGCCGATCATCGGCCCTGACCAACGATCCAGACCAGATTTCTCCTCCGATTGTCGGGAGGGGTGAATCGGGGATAAATCGGCCCAAAAATCCTGTAGTCTGAGCCCGGCATAACCCTAACAAAGCCTGTATTAGAAGAGTTACGTCTAACCCTAACAGAGCCTGTATTAGAAGAGTTACCTCTAACCCTAACAGAGCCTGTATTAGAAGAGTTACGTCTAACCCTAACAGAGCCTATATTAGAAGAGTTACCTCTAACCCTAACAGAGCCTATATTAGAAGAGTTACCTCTAACCCTAACAGAGCCTGTATAAGAAGAGTTACCTCTAACCCTAACAGAGCCTGTATTAGAAGAGTTACCTCTAACCCTAACAGAGCCTGTATTAGAAGAGTTACCTCTAACCCTAACAGAGCCTGTATTAGAAGAGTTACGTCAATCCATGAGAACCATAGTCTCTTATGCCGCGTTCCAGATAGGATTTTGAGCCCGTAAGTTACGACTTCAAGTCACGACTCACGACTTCATAGCGTTCCAGGCAAACTGTCTGAATGCGTGGCATTCTGGATAAATGTAAACAAGCCGATATGGTAAAAGCTTGAGATTTGGCACATTGTCAGAGCTGGCAAGCTAAACATTGTATGCCTAATTTCGCTATGCTAAGAAATAGTACGTTACATTTTATTTATTGACATCATCGACTTTTCGCCGTTTGCATGGTCACGTTCAGGTTTACCTTAATGTTAGCTTGCTAGCACTAGCTATCTCTTGTCAACATATTTGGGCATCATTACATACACATAGCAGGTTGTAGTGCATAATCGTTTGTAT
>NW_028175624.1:15000-27500 GCF_949987555.1 Borostomias antarcticus
GGTCTTTACAAGCATGATCTCAAAACCCTCCTGAGATAGGTCTTTACAAGCATGATCTCAAAACCCTCCTGAGATAGGTCTTTACAAGCATGATCTAAAACCCTCCTGAGATAGGTCTTTACAAGCATGATCTCAAAACCCCCCTGAGATAGGTCTTTACAAGCATGATCTCAAAACCCACCTGAGATAGGTCTTTACAAGCATGATCTCACAACCCTCCTGAAATAGGTCTTTACAAGCATGATCTCACAACCCTCCTGAAATAGGTCTTTACAAGCATGATCTCACAACCCTCCTGAAATAGGTCTTTACAAGCATGATCTCACAACCCTCCTGAAATAGGTCTTTACAAGCATGATCTAAAACCCTCCTGAGATAGGTCTTTACAAGCATGATCTCAAAACTCTCCTGAGATAGGTCTTTACAAGCATGATCTCACAACCCACCTGAGATAGGTCTTTACAAGCATGATCTAAAACCCTCCTGAGATAGGTCTTTACAAGCATGATCTCAAAACCCTCCTGAAATAGGTCTTTACAAGCATGATCTCAAAACCCACCTGAGATAGGTCTTTACAAGCATGATCTCAAAACCCTCCTGAGATAGGTCTTTACAAGCATGATCTCAAAACCCTCCTGAGATAGGTCTTTACAAGCATGATCTCAAAACCCACCTGAGATAGGTCTTTACAAGCATGATCTCAAAACCCTCCTGAGATAGGTCTTTACAAGCATGATCTAAAACCCACCTGAGATAGGTATTTACAAGCATGATCTCAAAACCCTCCTGAGATAGGTCTTTACAAGCATGATCTCAAAACCCTCCTGAAATAGGTCTTTACAAGCATGATCTAAAACCCACCTGAGATAGGTCTTTACAAGCATGATCTAAAACCCTCCTGAGATAGGTCTTTACAAGCATGATCTCACAACCCTCCTGAAATAGGTCTTTACAAGCATGATCTCACAACCCACCTGAGATAGGTCTTTACAAGCATGATCTCAAAACCCTCCTGAGATAGGTCTTTACAAGCATGATCTAAAACCCACCTGAGATAGGTCTTTACAAGCATGATCTCACAACCCTCCTGAAATAGGTCTTTACAAGCATGATCTCACAACCCTCCTGAAATAGGTCTTTACAAGCATGATCTCACAACCCTCCTGAAATAGGTCTTTACAAGCATTATCTCAAAACCCACCTGAAATAGGTCTTTACAAGCATGATCTCACAACCCACCTGAGATAGGTCTTTACAAGCATGATCTCAAACCCACCTGAGATAGGTCTTTACAAGCATGATCTAAAACCCTCCTGAGATAGGTCTTTACAAGCATGATCTCACAACTCTCCTGAGATAGGTCTTTACAAGCATGATCTCACAACCCCCCTGAGATAGGTCTTTACAAGCATGATCTCACAACCCACCTGAGATAGGTCTTTACAAGCATGATCTCAAACCCACCTGAGATAGGTCTTTACAAGCATGATCTCACAACCCACCTGAGATAGGTCTTTACAAGCATGATCTAAAACCCTCCTGAGATAGGTCTTTACAAGCATGATCTAAAACCCTCCTGAGATATGTCTTTACAAGCATGATCTCAAACCCTCCTGAGATAGGACTTTACAAGCATGATCTAAAACCCTCCTGAGATAGGTCTTTACAAGCATGATCTAAAACCCTCCTGAGATATGTCTTTACAAGCATGATCTCAAACCCTCCTGAGATAGGTCTTTACAAGCATGATCTAAAACCCTCCAGAGATAGGTCTTTACAAGCATGATCTCAAACCCACCTGAGATAGGTCTTTACAAGCATGATCTCAAACCCACCTGAGATAGGTCTTTACAAGCATGATCTCACAACCCACCTGAGATAGGTCTTTACAAGCATGATCTAAAACCCTCCTGAGATAGGTCTTTACAAGCATGATCTAAAACCCTCCTGAAATAGGTCTTTACAAGCATGATCTCAAAACCCACCTGAGATAGGTCTTTACAAGCATGATCTCAAAACGCTCCTGAGATAGGGCTTTACAAGCATGATCTCACAACCCACCTGAGATAGGTCTTTACAAGCATGATCTCAAAACCCTCCTGAGATAGGTCTTTACAAGCATGATCTCAAAACCCTACTGAGATAGGTCTTTACAAGCATGATCTAAAACCCTCCTGAGATAGGTCTTTACAAGCATGATCTCACAACCCACCTGAGATAGGTCTTTACAAGCATGATCTAAAACCCTCCTGAGATAGGTCTTTACAAGCATGATCTCACAACCCTCCTGAGATAGGTCTTTACAAGCATGATCTCAAAACCCTCCTGAAATAGGTCTTTACAAGCATGATCTCAAAACCCACCTGAGATAGGTCTTTACAAGCATGATCTCAAAACCCACCTGAAATAGGTCTTTACAAGCATGATCTCAAAACCCTCCTGAAATAGGTCTTTACAAGCATGATCTCACAACCCACCTGAGATAGGTCTTTACAAGCATGATCTCAAAACCCTCCTGAAATAGGTCTTTACAAGCATGATCTCACAACCCACCTGAGATAGGTCTTTACAAGCATGATCTAAAACCCTCCTGAGATAGGTCTTTACAAGCATGATCTAAAACCCTCCTGAGATAGGTCTTTACAAGCATGATCTCACAACCCTCCTGAGATAGGTCTTTACAAGCATGATCTCACAACCCTCCTGAGATAGGTCTTTACAAGCATGATCTAAAACCCTCCTGAGATAGGTCTTTACAAGCATGATCTCACAACCCTCCTGAGATAGGTCTTTACAAGCATGATCTAAAACCCTCCTGAGATAGGTCTTTACAAGCATGATCTAAAACCCACCTGAGATAGGTCTTTACAAGCATGATCTCAAACCCTCCTGAGATAGGTCTTTACAAGCATGATCTCACAACTCTCCTGAGATAGGTCTTTACAAGCATGATCTCACAACCCACCTGAAATAGGTCTTTACAAGCATGATCTCACAACCCTCCTGAGATAGGTCTTTACAAGCATGATCTAAAACCCTCCTGAAATAGGTCTTTACAAGCATGATCTAAAACCCTCCTGAGATAGGTCTTTACAAGCATGATCTCAAAACCCTCCTGAGATAGGTCTTTACAAGCATGATCTCAAAACCCACCTGAAATAGGTCTATACAAGCATGATCTCAAAACCCTCCTGAAATAGGTCTTTACAAGCATGATCTCACAACCCACCTGAGATAGGTCTTAACAAGCATGATCTCAAAACCCACCTGAAATAGGTCTTTACAAGCATGATCTCAAAACCCCCCTGAGATAGGTCTTTACAAGCATGATCTCAAAACCCTCCTGAGATAGGTCTTTACAAGCATGATCTCACAACCCACCTGAGATAGGTCTTTACAAGCATGATCTCAAAACCCACCTGAGATAGGTCTTTACAAGCATGATCTCACAACCCACCTGAGATAGGTCTTTACAAGCATGATCTCACAACCCTCCTGAGATAGGTCTTTACAAGCATGATCTCAAAACCCTCCTGAAATAGGTCTTTACAAGCATGATCTCAAAACCCACCTGAGATAGGTCTTTACAAGCATGATCTCAAAACCCACCTGAAATAGGTCTTTACAAGCATGATCTCAAAACCCTCCTGAAATAGGTCTTTACAAGCATGATCTCACAACCCACCTGAGATAGGTCTTTACAAGCATGATCTCAAAACCCTCCTGAAATAGGTCTTTACAAGCATGATCTCACAACCCACCTGAGATAGGTCTTTACAAGCATGATCTAAAACCCTCCTGAGATAGGTCTTTACAAGCATGATCTAAAACCCTCCTGAGATAGGTCTTTACAAGCATGATCTCACAACCCTCCTGAGATAGGTCTTTACAAGCATGATCTCACAACCCTCCTGAGATAGGTCTTTACAAGCATGATCTAAACCCTCCTGAGATAGGTCTTTACAATTATGATCTCACAACCCTCCTGAGATAGGTCTTTACAAGCATGATCTAAAACCCTCCTGAGATAGGTCTTTACAAGCATGATCTAAAACCCACCTGAGATAGGTCTTTACAAGCATGATCTCAAACCCTCCTGAGATAGGTCTTTACAAGCATGATCTCACAACTCTCCTGAGATAGGTCTTTACAAGCATGATCTCACAACCCACCTGAAATAGGTCTTTACAAGCATGATCTCACAACCCTCCTGAGATAGGTCTTTACAAGCATGATCTAAAACCCTCCTGAAATAGGTCTTTACAAGCATGATCTAAAACCCTCCTGAGATAGGTCTTTACAAGCATGATCTAAAACCCTCCTGAGATAGGTCTTTACAAGCATGATCTCACAACCCTCCTGAGATAGGTCTTTACAAGCATGATCTCACAACCCACCTGAGATAGGTCTTTACAAGCATGATCTCAAAACCCTCCTGAGATAGGTCTTTACAAGCATGATCTCAAACCCACCTGAGATAGGTCTTTACAAGCATGATCTCAAAACCCTCCTGAGATAGGTCTTTACAAGCATGATCTCAAAACCCACCTGAGATATGTCTTTACAAGCATGATCTCAAAACCCTCCTGAGATAGGTCTTTACAAGCATGATCTAAAACCCTCCTGAGATAGGTCTTTACAAGCATGATCTCAAACCCACCTGAGATAGGTCTTTACAAGCATGATCTCAAAACCCTCCTGAAATAGGTCTTTACAAGCATGATCTAAAACCCTCCTGAGATAGGTCTTTACAAGCATGATCTCAAAACCCTCCTGAGATAGGTCTTTACAAGCATGATCTCACAACTCTCCTGAGATAGGTCTTTACAAGCATGATCTCACAACCCTCCTGAGATAGGTCTTTACAAGCATGATCTCAAAACCCTCCTGAGATAGGTCTTTACAAGCATGATCTAAAACCCTCCTGAGATAGGTCTTTACAAGCATGATCTAAAACCCTCCTGAGATAGGTCTTTACAAGCATGATCTCAAAACCCTCCTGAGATAGGTCTTTACAAGCATGATCTAAAACCCTCCTGAGATAGGTCTTTACAAGCATGATCTAAAACCCTCCTGAGATAGGTCTTTACAAGCATGATCTAAAACCCTCCTGAGATAGGTCTTTACAAGCATGATCTCAAAACCCTCCTGAAATAGGTCTTTACAAGCATGATCTAAAACCCTCCTGAGATAGGTCTTTACAAGCATGATCTCACAACCCCCCTGAGATAGGTCTTTACAAGCATGATCTAAAACCCTCCTGAGATAGGTCTTTACAAGCATGATCTCAAAACCCTCCTGAGATAGGTCTTTACAAGCATGATCTAAAACCCTCCTGAGATAGGTCTTTACAAGCATGATCTAAAACCCTCCTGAGATAGGTCTTTACAAGCATGATCTAAAACCCTCCTGAGATAGGTCTTTACAAGCATGATCTCAAACCCTCCTGAGATAGGTCTTTACAAGCATGATCTCAAACCCTCCTGAAATAGGTCTTTACAAGCATGATCTCACAACTCTCCTGAGATAGGTCTTTACAAGCATGATCTCAAAACCCTCCTGAGATAGGTCTTTACAAGCATGATCTCAAAACCCACCTGAGATATGTCTTTACAAGCATGATCTCAAAACCCTCCTGAGATAGGTCTTTACAAGCATGATCTAAAACCCTCCTGAGATAGGTCTTTACAAGCATGATCTCAAACCCACCTGAGATAGGTCTTTACAAGCATGATCTCAAAACCCTCCTGAAATAGGTCTTTACAAGCATGATCTAAAACCCTCCTGAGATAGGTCTTTACAAGCATGATCTCAAAACCCTCCTGAGATAGGTCTTTACAAGCATGATCTCACAACTCTCCTGAGATAGGTCTTTACAAGCATGATCTCACAACCCTCCTGAGATAGGTCTTTACAAGCATGATCTCAAAACCCTCCTGAGATAGGTCTTTACAAGCATGATCTAAAACCCTCCTGAGATAGGTCTTTACAAGCATGATCTAAAACCCTCCTGAGATAGGTCTTTACAAGCATGATCTCACAACCCTCCTGAGATAGGTCTTTACAAGCATGATCTCAAAACCCTCCTGAGATAGGTCTTTACAAGCATGATCTAAAACCCTCCTGAGATAGGTCTTTACAAGCATGATCTAAAACCCTCCTGAGATAGGTCTTTACAAGCATGATCTCAAAACCCTCCTGAGATAGGTCTTTACAAGCATGATCTAAAACCCTCCTGAGATAGGTCTTTACAAGCATGATCTAAAACCCTCCTGAGATAGGTCTTTACAAGCATGATCTAAAACCCTCCTGAGATAGGTCTTTACAAGCATGATCTCAAAACCCTCCTGAAATAGGTCTTTACAAGCATGATCTAAAACCCTCCTGAGATAGGTCTTTACAAGCATGATCTCACAACCCCCCTGAGATAGGTCTTTACAAGCATGATCTAAAACCCTCCTGAGATAGGTCTTTACAAGCATGATCTCAAAACCCTCCTGAGATAGGTCTTTACAAGCATGATCTAAAACCCTCCTGAGATAGGTCTTTACAAGCATGATCTAAAACCCTCCTGAGATAGGTCTTTACAAGCATGATCTAAAACCCTCCTGAGATAGGTCTTTACAAGCATGATCTCAAACCCTCCTGAGATAGGTCTTTACAAGCATGATCTCAAACCCTCCTGAAATAGGTCTTTACAAGCATGATCTCACAACTCTCCTGAGATAGGTCTTTACAAGCATGATCTCAAAACCCTCCTGAGATAGGTCTTTACAAGCATGATCTCAAAACCCACCTGAGATATGTCTTTACAAGCATGATCTCAAAACCCTCCTGAGATAGGTCTTTACAAGCATGATCTAAAACCCTCCTGAGATAGGTCTTTACAAGCATGATCTCAAACCCACCTGAGATAGGTCTTTACAAGCATGATCTCAAAACCCTCCTGAAATAGGTCTTTACAAGCATGATCTAAAACCCTCCTGAGATAGGTCTTTACAAGCATGATCTCAAAACCCTCCTGAGATAGGTCTTTACAAGCATGATCTCACAACTCTCCTGAGATAGGTCTTTACAAGCATGATCTCACAACCCTCCTGAGATAGGTCTTTACAAGCATGATCTCAAAACCCTCCTGAGATAGGTCTTTACAAGCATGATCTAAAACCCTCCTGAGATAGGTCTTTACAAGCATGATCTAAAACCCTCCTGAGATAGGTCTTTACAAGCATGATCTCAAAACCCTCCTGAGATAGGTCTTTACAAGCATGATCTAAAACCCTCCTGAGATAGGTCTTTACAAGCATGATCTAAAACCCTCCTGAGATAGGTCTTTACAAGCATGATCTAAAACCCTCCTGAGATAGGTCTTTACAAGCATGATCTCAAAACCCTCCTGAAATAGGTCTTTACAAGCATGATCTAAAACCCTCCTGAGATAGGTCTTTACAAGCATGATCTCACAACCCCCCTGAGATAGGTCTTTACAAGCATGATCTAAAACCCTCCTGAGATAGGTCTTTACAAGCATGATCTCAAAACCCTCCTGAGATAGGTCTTTACAAGCATGATCTAAAACCCTCCTGAGATAGGTCTTTACAAGCATGATCTAAAACCCTCCTGAGATAGGTCTTTACAAGCATGATCTAAAACCCTCCTGAGATAGGTCTTTACAAGCATGATCTCAAACCCTCCTGAGATAGGTCTTTACAAGCATGATCTCAAACCCTCCTGAAATAGGTCTTTACAAGCATGATCTCACAACTCTCCTGAGATAGGTCTTTACAAGCATGATCTCAAAACCCTCCTGAGATAGGTCTTTACAAGCATGATCTCACAACCCACCTGAGATAGGTCTTTACAAGCATGATCTAAAACCCACCTGAGATAGGTCTTTACAAGCATGATCTCAAAACCCTCCTGAGATAGGTCTTTACAAGCATGATCTAAAACCCACCTGAGATAGGTCTTTACAAGCATGATCTCACAACTCTCCTGAGATAGGTCTTTACAAGCATGATCTCAAAACCCTCCTGAGATAGGTCTTTACAAGCATGATCTCAAAACCCTCCTGAAATAGGTCTTTACAAGCATGATCTCAAAACCCTCCTTAGATAGGTCTTTACAAGCATGATCTCAAAACGCTCCTGAGATAGGTCTTTACAAGCATGATCTAAAACCCACCTGAGATAGGTCTTTACAAGCATGATCTAAAACCCTCCTGAGATAGGTCTTTACAAGCATGATCTAAAACCCACCTGAGATAGGTCTTTACAAGCATGATCTAAAACCCTCCTGAGATAGGTCTTTACAAGCATGATCTCAAAACCCTCCTGAGATAGGTCTTTACAAGCATGATCTAAAACCCACCTGAGATAGGTCTTTACAAGCATGATCTAAAACCCTCCTGAGATAGGTCTTTACAAGCATGATCTAAAACCCACCTGAGATAGGTCTTTACAAGCATGATCTCACAACCCTCCTGAGATAGGTCTTTACAAGCATGATCTCACAACCCACCTGAGATAGGTCTTTACAAGCATGATCTCACAACCCACCTGAGATAGGTCTTTACAAGCATGATCTCACAACCCACCTGAAATAGGTCTTTACAAGCATGATCTAAAACCCTCCTGAGATAGGTCTTTACAAGCATGATCTAAAACCCACCTGAGATAGGTCTTTACAAGCATGATCTCACAACCCTCCTGAGATAGGTCTTTACAAGCATGATCTCAAACCCTCCTGAAATAGGTCTTTACAAGCATGATCTAAAACCCTCCTGAGATAGGTCTTTACAAGCATGATCTCAAAACCCTCCTGAAATAGGTCTTTACAAGCATGATCTCAAAACCCTCCTGAGATAGGTCTTTACAAGCATGATCTAAAACCCTCCTGAGATAGGTCTTTACAAGCATGATCTCAAAACCCCCCTGAAATAGGTCTTTACAAGCATGATCTCAAAACCCTCCTGAAATAGGTCTTTACAAGCATGATCTAAAACCCTCCTGAGATAGGTCTTTACAAGCATGATCTAAAACCCACCTGATAGGTCTTTACAAGCATGATCTCACAACCCTCCTGAGATAGGTCTTTACAAGCATGATCTCACAACCCTCCTGAGATAGGTCTTTACAAGCATGATCTAAAACCCTCCTGAGATAGGTCTTTACAAGCATGATCTAAAACCCTCCTGAGATAGGTCTTTACAAGCATGATCTCAAAACCCTCCTGAGATAGGTCTTTACAAGCATGATCTCACAACCCTCCTGAGATAGGTCTTTACAAGCATGATCTCAAAACCCTCCTGAAATAGGTCTTTACAAGCATGATCTCAAAACCCTCCTGAGATAGGTCTTTACAAGCATGATCTCAAAACCCTCCTGAAATAGGTCTTTACAAGCATGATCTCACAACCCTCCTGAGATAGGTCTTTACAAGCATGATCTCACAACCCACCTGAGATAGGTCTTTACAAGCATGATCTAAAACCCTCCTGAGATAGGTCTTTACAAGCATGATCTCACAACTCTCCTGAGATAGGTCTTTACAAGCATGATCTCACAACCCACCTGAAATAGGTCTTTACAAGCATGATCTAAAACCCACCTGAGATAGGTCTTTACAAGCATGATCTCACAACCCACCTGAAATAGGTCTTTACAAGCATGATCTAAAACCCACCTGAGATAGGTCTTTACAAGCATGATCTCACAACCCACCTGAAATAGGTCTTTACAAGCATGATCTCAAAACCCTCCTGAGATAGGTCTTTACAAGCATGATCTCACAACCCTCCTGAGATAGGTCTTTACAAGCATGATCTCAAAACCCTCCTGAGATAGGTCTTTACAAGCATGATCTCACAACTCTCCTGAGATAGGTCTTTACAAGCATGATCTCAAAACCCACCTGAGATAGGTCTTTACAAGCATGATCTCAAAACCCACCTGAGATAGGTCTTTACAAGCATGATCTCAAAACCCTCCTGAGATAGGTCTTTACAAGCATGATCTCACAACTCTCCTGAGATAGGTCTTTACAAGCATGATCTCACAACCCCCCTGAGATAGGTCTTTACAAGCATGATCTAAAACCCACCTGAGATAGGTCTTTACAAGCATGATCTCACAACCCTCCTGAAATAGGTCTTTACAAGCATGATCTCAAAACCCACCTGAGATAGGTCTTTACAAGCATGATCTAAAACCCTCCTGAGATAGGTCTTTACAAGCATGATCTAAAACCCACCTGAGATAGGTCTTTACAAGCATGATCTCAAAACCCCCCTGAGATAGGTCTTTACAAGCATGATCTAAAACCCACCTGAGATAGGTCTTTACAAGCATGATCTCACAACCCACCTGAGATAGGTCTTTACAAGCATGATCTCAAACCCACCTGAGATAGGTCTTTACAAGCATGATCTCAAAACCCACCTGAAATAGGTCTTTACAAGCATGATCTCAAACAACAACGAAGAGCAAGTTCATGCTCACACTTGGACTGAAGAGATATAAGGCTGTTATTAGATGTTTTTTGTATTATTCTTTTATTTGTGAGGTTATTATCTGGTCTACTGGTGTGTGAGTGTATGTGTGTGAGTGTGTGTGTGTGAGTGTGTGTGCTCTTGTCAGGTTGTTGGAAGCTCCTCGGGGGGGGGGGGGGGGGGCTCTGCCAACATTATTTAATTATTTAATTATTTAGGGGGGTTGCGCTGGCTGAAAAGTTGACACTGACCTAGAAGACGTTCCGCAGACCGGGTGTGTGTGTGTGTGTGTGTGTGTGTGTGTGTGTGACCTACTTGCTCCAGTAGACCTTGCCGCTGATGGTCTGCATCTCCCCCAGCATGGCGAGCAGCAGAGAGGATTTCCCACAACCCACCTGGCCAACGATCATGGTCAGCTGACCTGGACAAACAGAGAGAGAGAGAGAGATGAGAGAGGGAGAGAAAGAGAGAGAGATGACAGAGAGATGAGAAAGAGAGAGAGGGGGGGAGGGAGAGAGATGACAGAGAGATGAGAAAGAGAGAGAGAGAGGGAGAGAGACAAAAAAGGAGACATATTTAACGAGATACACAGGAAATACACCAGAGACATTGGACGTGATGTGAAACATGGAATACATGGGTGATTTTATAGGGGGGGCAGGGGGCAGGTGCCCCACCTGATTGGCCAGCCCAAATATTGGCCAGCCCAATATTAAAAAAACCCAACTTTTTTAATATCTCTATTTATTTTTTTATTTTTTATAATTAACACAATTATTAAATACATAGTTGTGGTTTGTACCAGTTTGTGTTAGGTCATCATTCATTTAAAAAGTGTATTAATTACTTAAACTAGGCTACCTTTTAAAATATATATATATTCATAATCCACCAATGGCACAACTCGTCCATCGACCTCAACTACTTCCGGTTTGATCTGTTACCGCAAAAAAAAGAGATCTGACTGTAGCCTACTGCTCAGTGCTCAACAAGCTACAACCAGCCAACCTGCTCACAATGGAGAAAATAGCTATAAAAACAATTAACCACTTCATAATAAAAATAAAACTGGCAATGCAAATGAAGAAGCTACCACTCGAAATGACAGCGCAGCAGGTGCAAACAAATCCAGAAGTGCTCCAGAGGCTATCGGAGCTAGCACACTAGCACTAGCACTAGCACTAGCAACATCACCATCGGCGAGGAAGCTAGCACCAGCAGGCAGTTGCAGTTTGATGTTGTGATGTTGGGTATGGCCTAGTGCTCGGTCATAAAGTCATATTGACATGCTCGTGGTGTCTAGATGAAGTTTGATGCGTTGTACATATTGAATTGTCATACGGATTTCTTATTAGCATACTGTTCACAACTGGTATTCTTTGTAAATAGACGGGACGAGACGGCAGAACTGTTTTGTTTTTCTCACGTCAAAATGTTGCCCCCCCTACTCTCAGAGGGTAACATGTTGCCCCCCCCTACTCTCAGAGGGTCACATGTTGCCCCCCCCTACTCTCAGAGGGTCACATGTTGCCCCCCCCTACTCTCAGAGGGTAACATGTTGCCCCCCCTACTCTCAGAGGGTAACATGTTGCCCCCCCCTACTCTCAGAGGGTCACATGTTGCCCCCCCCTACTCTCAGAGGGTCACATGTTGCCCCCCCCTACTCTCAGAGGGTCACATGTTGCCCCCCCCTACTCTCAGAGGGTCACATGTTGCCCCCCCCTACTCTCAGAGGGTAACATGTTGCCCCCCCCCTACTCTCAGAGGGTAACATGTTGCCCCCCCTACTCTCAGAGGGTCACATGTTGCCCCCCCCTACTCTCAGAGGGTCACATGTTGCCCCCCCCTACTCTCAGAGGGTCACATGTTGCCCCCCCCTACTCTCAGAGGGTAACATGTTGCCCCCCCCCTACTCTCAGAGGGTAACATGTTGCCCCCCCCTACTCTCAGAGGGTAACATGTTGCCCCCCCCCTACTCTCAGAGGGTAACATGTTGCCCCCCCTACTCTCA
>NW_028175624.1:47500-55000 GCF_949987555.1 Borostomias antarcticus
CAGTACCTACTACAGCTGCCCCTAGAAAGTACTTCTACCAGTATCCACTACAGCTGCCCTTAGAAAGTACTTCTACCAGTACCTACTACAGCTGCCCTTAGAAAGTACTTCTACCAGTACCCACTACAGCTGCCCTTAGAAAGTACTTCTACCAGTACCTACTACAGCTGCCCTTAGAAAGTACTTCTACCAGTACTACTACAGCTGCCCCTAGAAAGTACTTCTACCAGTACCTACTACAGCTGCCCTTAGAAAGTACTTCTACCAGTACCTACTACAGCTGCCCTTAGAAAGGACCTCTTACTACCAGTACCTACTACAGCTGCCCTTAGAAAGTACCTCTTACTACCAGTACCTACTACAGCTGCCCTTAGAAAGTACTTCTACCAGTACCTACTACAGCTGCCCTTAGAAAGTACTTCTACCAGTACCTACTACAGCTGCCCTTAGAAAGTACTTCTACCAGTACCTACTACAGCTGCCCTTAGAAAGTACTTCTACCAGTACCCACTACAGCTGCCCCTAGAAAGTACTTCTACCAGTACCCACTACAGCTGCCCTTAGAAAGTACTTCTACCAGTACCTACTACAGCTGCCCTTAGAAAGTACCTCTTACTACCAGTACCTACTACAGCTGCCCCTAGAAAGTACTTCTACCAGTACCTACTACAGCTGCCCTTAGAAAGTACTTCTACCAGTACCCACTACAGCTGCCCTTAGAAAGTACTTCTTACAACCAGTACCTACTACAGCTGCCCTTAGAAAGTACTTCTACCAGTACCTACTACAGCTGCCCCTAGAAAGTACCTCTTACTACCAGTACCTACTACAGCTGCCCTTAGAAAGTACTTCTACCAGTACCTACTACAGCTGCCCTTAGAAAGTACTTCTACCAGTACCCACTACAGCTGCCCTTAGAAAGTACTTCTACCAGTACCTACTACAGCTGCCCTTAGAAAGTACCTCTTACTACCAGTACCTACTACAGCTGCCCTTAGAAAGTACTTCTACCAGTACCTACTACAGCTGCCCTTAGAAAGTACTTCTACCAGTACCTACTACAGCTGCCCTTAGAAAGTACTTCTACCAGTACCTACTACAGCTGCCCTTAGAAAGTACTTCGTTACTACCAGTACCTACTACAGCTGCCCTTAGAAAGTACTTCTACCAGTATCTACTACAGCTGCCCTTAGAAAGTACCTCTTACTACCAGTACCTACTACAGCTGCCCTTAGAAAGTACTTCTACCAGTACCTACTACAGCTGCCCTTAGAAAGTACTTCTTACTACCAGTACCTACTACAGCTGCCCTTAGAAAGTACTTCTTACTACCAGTACCCACTACAGCTGCCCTTAGAAAGTACTTCTACCAGTATCTACTACAGCTGCCCTTAGAAAGTACCTCTTACTACCAGTACCTACTACAGCTGCCCTTAGAAAGTACTTCTACCAGTATCTACTACAGCTGCCCTTAGAAAGTACTTCTACCAGTACCTACTACAGCTGCCCTTAGAAAGTACCTCTTACTACCAGTACCTACTACAGCTGCCCCTAGAAAGTACTTCTACCAGTACCTACTACAGCTGCCCTTAGAAAGTACTTCTTACTACCAGTACCTACTACAGCTGCCCTTAGAAAGTACTTCTTACTACCAGTACCCACTACAGCTGCCCTTAGAAAGTACCTCTACCAGTACCAACTACAGCTGCCCTTAGAAAGTACTTCTACCAGTATCTACTACAGCTGCCCTTAGAAAGTACTTCTACCAGTACCTACTACAGCTGCCCTTAGAAAGTACTTCTACCAGTACCTACTACAGCTGCCCTTAGAAAGTACTTCTACCAGTACTACTACAGCTGCCCCTAGAAAGTACCTCTTACTATCAGTACCTACTACAGCTGCCCCTAGAAAGTACCTCTTACTACCAGTACCTACTACAGCTGCCCCTAGAAAGTACTTCTACCAGTATCTACTACAGCTGCCCTTAGAAAGTACTTCTACCAGTACCTACTACAGCTGCCCCTAGAAAGTACTTCTACCAGTATCTACTACAGCTGCCCTTAGAAAGTACCTCTTACTACCAGTACCTACTACAGCTGCCCTTAGAAAGTACCTCTTACTACCAGTACCTACTACAGCTGCCCCTAGAAAGTACTTCTACCAGTATCCACTACAGCTGCCCTTAGAAAGTACTTCTACCAGTACCTACTACAGCTGCCCTTAGAAAGGACCTCTTACTACCAGTACCTACTACAGCTGCCCTTAGAAAGTACCTCTTACTACCAGTACCTACTACAGCTGCCCTTAGAAAGTACTTCTACCAGTACCTACTACAGCTGCCCTTAGAAAGGACCTCTTACTACCAGTACCTACTACAGCTGCCCTTAGAAAGTACCTCTTACTACCAGTACCTACTACAGCTGCCCTTAGAAAGTACCTCTTACTACCAGTACCTACTACAGCTGCCCTTAGAAAGTACTTCTACCAGTACCTACTACAGCTGCCCTTAGAAAGGACCTCTTACTACCAGTACCTACTACAGCTGCCCTTAGAAAGTACCTCTTACTACCAGTACCTACTACAGCTGCCCTTAGAAAGTACTTCTACCAGTACCTACTACAGCTGCCCTTAGAAAGTACTTCTACCAGTACCTACTACAGCTGCCCTTAGAAAGTACTTCTACCAGTACCTACTACAGCTGCCCTTAGAAAGTACTTCTACCAGTACCCACTACAGCTGCCCCTAGAAAGTACTTCTACCAGTACCCACTACAGCTGCCCTTAGAAAGTACCTCTTACTACCAGTACCTACTACAGCTGCCCCTAGAAAGTACTTCTACCAGTACCTACTACAGCTGCCCTTAGAAAGTACTTCTACCAGTACCCACTACAGCTGCCCTTAGAATGTACTTCTTACAACCAGTACCTACTACAGCTGCCCTTAGAAAGTACTTCTACCAGTACCTACTACAGCTGCCCCTAGAAAGTACCTCTTACTACCAGTACCTACTACAGCTGCCCTTAGAAAGTACTTCTACCAGTACCTACTACAGCTGCCCTTAGAAAGTACTTCTACCAGTACCCACTACAGCTGCCCTTAGAAAGTACTTCTACCAGTACCTACTACAGCTGCCCTTAGAAAGTACCTCTTACTACCAGTACCTACTACAGCTGCCCTTAGAAAGTACTTCTACCAGTACCTACTACAGCTGCCCTTAGAAAGTACTTCTACCAGTACCTACTACAGCTGCCCTTAGAAAGTACTTCTACCAGTACCTACTACAGCTGCCCTTAGAAAGTACTTCTTACTACCAGTACCTACTACAGCTGCCCTTAGAAAGTACTTCTACCAGTATCTACTACAGCTGCCCTTAGAAAGTACTTCTACCAGTACCTACTACAGCTGCCCTTAGAAAGTACTTCTACCAGTACCTACTACAGCTGCCCTTAGAAAGTACATCTACCAGTACCTACTACAGCTGCCCTTAGAAAGTACTTCTACCAGTACCTACTACAGCTGCCCTTAGAAAGTACCTCTTACTACCAGTACCTACTACAGCTGCCCTTAGAAAGTACTTCTACCAGTACCTACTACAGCTGCCCTTAGAAAGTACTTCTACCAGTATCTACTACAGCTGCCCCTAGAAAGTACTTCTACCAGTACCTACTACAGCTGCCCTTAGAAAGTACTTCTACCAGTACCTACTACAGCTGCCCTTAGAAAGTACCTCTTACTACCAGTACCTACTACAGCTGCCCTTAGAAAGTACTTCTACCAGTACCTACTACAGCTGCCCTTAGAAAGTACTTCTACCAGTATCTACTACAGCTGCCCTTAGAAAGTACTTCTACCAGTACCTACTACAGCTGCCCTTAGAAAGTACTTCTACCAGTACCTACTACAGCTGCCCTTAGAAAGTACCTCTTACTACCAGTACCTACTACAGCTGCCCTTAGAAAGTACTTCTACCAGTACCTACTACAGCTGCCCTTAGAAAGTACTTCTACCAGTATCTACTACAGCTGCCCTTAGAAAGTACTTCTACCAGTACCTACTACAGCTGCCCTTAGAAAGTACTTCTACCAGTACCTACTACAGCTGCCCTTAGAAAATACTTCTACCAGTACCTACTACAGCTGCCCTTAGAAAGTACTTCTACCAGTACCTACTACAGCTGCCCTTAGAAAGTACTTCTACCAGTACTACTACAGCTGCCCCTAGAAAGTACCTCTTACTACCAGTACCTACTACAGCTGCCCCTAGATAGTACCTCTTACTACCAGTACCTACTACAGCTGCCCCTAGAAAGTACTTCTACCAGTATCTACTACAGCTGCCCTTAGAAAGTACTTCTACCAGTACCTACTACAGCTGCCCCTAGAAAGTACTTCTACCAGTATCTACTACAGCTGCCCTTAGAAAGTACCTCTTACTACCAGTACCTACTACAGCTGCCCCTAGAAAGTACTTCTACCAGTATCCACTACAGCTGCCCTTAGAAAGTACTTCTACCAGTACCTACTACAGCTGCCCTTAGAAAGTACTTCTACCAGTACCCACTACAGCTGCCCTTAGAAAGTACTTCTACCAGTACCTACTACAGCTGCCCTTAGAAAGTACTTCTACCAGTACTACTACAGCTGCCCCTAGAAAGTACTTCTACCAGTACCTACTACAGCTGCCCTTAGAAAGTACTTCTACCAGTACCTACTACAGCTGCCCTTAGAAAGGACCTCTTACTACCAGTACCTACTACAGCTGCCCTTAGAAAGTATCTCTTACTACCAGTACCTACTACAGCTGCCCTTAGAAAGTACTTCTACCAGTACCTACTACAGCTGCCCTTAGAAAGTACTTCTACCAGTACCTACTACAGCTGCCCTTAGAAAGTACTTCTACCAGTACCTACTACAGCTGCCCTTAGAAAGTACTTCTACCAGTACCCACTACAGCTGCCCCTAGAAAGTACTTCTACCAGTACCCACTACAGCTGCCCTTAGAAAGTACTTCTACCAGTACCTACTACAGCTGCCCTTAGAAAGTACCTCTTACTACCAGTACCTACTACAGCTGCCCCTAGAAAGTACTTCTACCAGTACCTACTACAGCTGCCCTTAGAAAGTACTTCTACCAGTACCCACTACAGCTGCCCTTAGAAAGTACTTCTTACAACCAGTACCTACTACAGCTGCCCTTAGAAAGTACTTCTACCAGTACCTACTACAGCTGCCCCTAGAAAGTACCTCTTACTACCAGTACCTACTACAGCTGCCCTTAGAAAGTACTTCTACCAGTACCTACTACAGCTGCCCTTAGAAAGTACTTCTACCAGTACCCACTACAGCTGCCCTTAGAAAGTACTTCTACCAGTACCTACTACAGCTGCCCTTAGAAAGTACCTCTTACTACCAGTACCTACTACAGCTGCCCTTAGAAAGTACTTCTACCAGTACCTACTACAGCTGCCCTTAGAAAGTACTTCTACCAGTACCTACTACAGCTGCCCTTAGAAAGTACTTCTACCAGTACCTACTACAGCTGCCCTTAGAAAGTACTTCGTTACTACCAGTACCTACTACAGCTGCCCTTAGAAAGTACTTCTACCAGTATCTACTACAGCTGCCCTTAGAAAGTACCTCTTACTACCAGTACCTACTACAGCTGCCCTTAGAAAGTACTTCTACCAGTACCTACTACAGCTGCCCTTAGAAAGTACTGCTTACTACCAGTACCTACTACAGCTGCCCTTAGAAAGTACTTCTTACTACCAGTACCCACTACAGCTGCCCTTAGAAAGTACTTCTACCAGTATCTACTACAGCTGCCCTTAGAAAGTACCTCTTACTACCAGTACCTACTACAGCTGCCCTTAGAAAGTACTTCTACCAGTATCTACTACAGCTGCCCTTAGAAAGTACTTCTACCAGTACCTACTACAGCTGCCCTTAGAAAGTACCTCTTACTACCAGTACCTACTACAGCTGCCCCTAGAAAGTACTTCTACCAGTACCTACTACAGCTGCCCTTAAAAAGTACTTCTTACTACCAGTACCTACTTAAGCTGCCCTTAGAAAGTACTTCTTACTACCAGTACCCACTACAGCTGCCCTTAGAAAGTACCTCTACCAGTACCAACTACAGCTGCCCTTAGAAAGTACTTCTACCAGTATCTACTACAGCTGCCCTTAGAAAGTACTTCTACCAGTACCTACTACAGCTGCCCTTAGAAAGTACTTCTACCAGTACCTACTACAGCTGCCCTTAGAAAGTACTTCTACCAGTACTACTACAGCTGCCCCTAGAAAGTACCTCTTACTATCAGTACCTACTACAGCTGCCCCTAGAAAGTACCTCTTACTACCAGTACCTACTACAGCTGCCCCTAGAAAGTACTTCTACCAGTATCTACTACAGCTGCCCTTAGAAAGTACTTCTACCAGTACCTACTACAGCTGCCCCTAGAAAGTACTTCTACCAGTATCTACTACAGCTGCCCTTAGAAAGTACCTCTTACTACCAGTACCTACTACAGCTGCCCTTAGAAAGTACCTCTTACTACCAGTACCTACTACAGCTGCCCCTAGAAAGTACTTCTACCAGTATCCACTACAGCTGCCCTTAGAAAGTACTTCTACCAGTACCTACTACAGCTGCCCTTAGAAAGGACCTCTTACTACCAGTACCTACTACAGCTGCCCTTAGAAAGTACCTCTTACTACCAGTACCTACTACAGCTGCCCTTAGAAAGTACTTCTACCAGTACCTACTACAGCTGCCCTTAGAAAGGACCTCTTACTACCAGTACCTACTACAGCTGCCCTTAGAAAGTACCTCTTACTACCAGTACCTACTACAGCTGCCCTTAGAAAGTACTTCTACCAGTACCTACTACAGCTGCCCTTAGAAAGTACTTCTACCAGTACCTACTACAGCTGCCCTTAGAAAGTACTTCTACCAGTACCTACTACAGCTGCCCTTAGAAAGTACTTCTACCAGTACCCACTACAGCTGCCCCTAGAAAGTACTTCTACCAGTACCCACTACAGCTGCCCTTAGAAAGTACCTCTTACTACCAGTACCTACTACAGCTGCCCCTAGAAAGTACTTCTACCAGTACCTACTACAGCTGCCCTTAGAAAGTACTTCTACCAGTACCCACTACAGCTGCCCTTAGAATGTACTTCTTACAACCAGTACCTACTACAGCTGCCCTTAGAAAGTACTTCTACCAGTACCTACTACAGCTGCCCCTAGAAAGTACCTCTTACTACCAGTACCTACTACAGCTGCCCTTAGAAAGTACTTCTACCAGTACCTACTACAGCTGCCCTTAGAAAGTACTTCTACCAGTACCCACTACAGCTGCCCTTAGAAAGTACTTCTACCAGTACCTACTACAGCTGCCCTTAGAAAGTACCTCTTACTACCAGTACCTACTACAGCTGCCCTTAGAAAGTACTTCTACCAGTACCTACTACAGCTGCCCTTAGAAAGTACTTC
>NW_028175624.1:60000-62500 GCF_949987555.1 Borostomias antarcticus
ACACATGAACACACACACACACACACACACACACACACACACACATGAACACACACACACACACACACACACACACACACACACACACATGAACACACACACACACACACACACACACACATACACACACACACACACACACACACATACACACACACACACACACACACACACACACACACACACACACACATGAACACACACACACACACACACACACATACACACACACACACACACACACACACACATGAACACACACACACACACACACACACATACACACACACACACACACACACACACATACACACACACACACACACACACATGAACACACACACACACATGAACACACACACACACATGCGCATGTACGCATGCACACACACGCACAGACACACAGACACACACACAAACACACAGAGGTCAATGTTGATGCATGTGCATACGCAGCAAACTATCCTTTCACAGTTATAATCAGCGAGTGAGAACACCGCTGCTTCTCTGAGCTCAGCTAGCCAGGTCTGGTGAACACCGCTGCTTCTCTGAGCTCAGCTAGCCAGGTCTGGTGAACACCGCTGCTTCTCTGAGCTCAGCTAGCCAGGTCTGGTGAACACCGCTGCTTCTCTGAGCTCAGCTAGCCAGGTCTGGTGAACACCGCTGCTTCTCTGAGCTCAGCTAGCCAGGTCTGGTGAACACCGCTGCTTCTCTGAGCTCAGCTAGCCAGGTCTGGTGAACACCGCTGCTTCTCTGAGCTCAGCCAGCCAGGTCTGGTGAACACCGCTGCTTCTCTGAGCTCAGCTAGCCAGGTCTGGTGAACACCGCTGCTTCTCTGAGCTCAGCTAGCCAGGTCTGGTGAACACCGCTGCTTCTCTGAGCTCAGCTAGCCAGGTCTGGTGAACACCGCTGCTTCTCTGAGCTCAGCTAGCCAGGTCTGGTGAACACCGCTGCTTCTCTGAGCTCAGCCAGCCAGGTCTGGTGAACACCGCTGCTTCTCTGAGCTCAACTAGCCAGGTCTGGTGAACACCGCTGCTTCTCTGAGCTCAGCCAGCCAGGTCTGGTGAACACCGCTGCTTCTCTGAGCTCAGCTAGCCAGGTCTGGTGCTGAGTCACCACATGTGGATCATGACTGTAAGCAGAGATCCCTGGAGGTCCCAGACCAACAGCTATGATGCAGACTAGCAGGGGCTGACCGTCTTCAACCAGGATTACTTACTAACTTACTTACTTACTTACTTATTTACTTATTTACTTATTTACTTATTTACTTACTAACTTACTTACTTACTTACTTACTTACTTACTTACTTATTTACTTACTAACTTACTTACTTACTTACTAACTTACTTACTTACTTACTTATTTACTTATTTACTTATTTACTTACTAACTTACTTACTTACTTACTTACTTACTTACTTACTTACTTATTTACTTACTTACTTACTTACTTACTTACTTACTTACTTACTTATTTACTTACTTACTTATTTACTTACTTACTTACTTACTTATTTACTTACTTACTTATTTACTTACTTACTTACATACTTACTTACTTACTTACTTACTTATTTACTTACTTACTTACTTACTTATTTACTTACTTACTTACTTATTTACTTACTTACTTATTTACTTATTTACTTACTTACTTACTTACTTACTTACTTACTTATTTACTTATTTACTTACTTACTTATTTACTTACTTACTTACTTACTTACTTACTTACTTACTTATTTACTTACTTACTTATTTACTTATTTACTTACTTACTTACTTACTTACTTACTTACTTATTTACTTATTTACTTACTTACTTACTTACTTACTTACTTACAATACAAAGCAGGAGTATTTGGAGTGTCTCTTACCAGGGTGCTCTTCTGCGTGTCGGCCAGCTTGGTGGCGATGAGGTACTGGACCGGCGCCAGCAGCACGATGACTGAGGCTCCTATCAGAGCGCTGTAGCCCAGCAGGTACCACAGCAGGATCACCCCCATGATGATCTGGACCGCACAGGAGCACACCTCAACACCTCAACACCTCAACACCACCTCAACACCTCAACACCACAACACCTGAACTACTGAACACCTCAACACCTCAACACCTCAACACCTCAACACCTCAACACCACCTCAACACCTCAACACCACAACACCTCCACACCTGAACTACTGAACACCTCAACACCTCAACACCTCAACACCTCAACACCACAACACCTGCACTACTGAACACCTCAACACCTCAACACCTCAACACCACAACACCTCAACACCTCAACACCACCTCAACACCTCAACACCTCAACACCACAACACCACCTCAACACCACAACACCACAACACCACCTCAACACCACCTCAACACCACAACACCTGAACACCTGAACACCTGAACACCTGAACACCTGAACACCACCTCAACACCACCTCAACACCACCTCAACACCACAACACCTCAACACCTCAACACCACAACACCTGA
>NW_028175624.1:82500-112500 GCF_949987555.1 Borostomias antarcticus
CAGATCAGAACCCTGGATAACCGTCTCCTGGTTTAACAGATCAGAACCCTGGATAACCATCTCCTGGTTTAACAGATCAGAACCCTGGATAACCATCTCCTGGTTTAACAGATCAGAACCCCAGATAACCATCTCCTGGTTTAACAGATCAGAACCCTGGATAACCGTCTCCTGGTTTAACAGATCAGAACCCTGGATAACCATCTCCTGGTTTAACAGATCAGAACCCTGGATAACCATCTCCTGGTTTAACAGATCAGAACCCTGGATAACCGTCTCCTGGTTTAACAGATCAGAACCCTGGATAACCGTCTCCTGGTTTAACAGATCAGAACCCTGGATAACCATCTCCTGGTTTAACAGATCAGAACCCTGGATAACCATCTCCTGGTTTAACAGATCAGAACCCTGGATAACCATCTCCTGGTTTAACAGATCAGAACCCTGGATAACCGTCTCCTGGTTTAACAGATCAGAACCCTGGATAACCGTCTCCTGGTTTAACAGATCAGAACCCTGGATAACCGTCTCCTGGTTTAACAGATCAGAACCCCAGATAACCGTCTCCTGGTTTAACAGATCAGAACCCTGGATAACCGTCTCCTGGTTTAACAGATCAGAACCCCAGATAACCGTCTCCTGGTTTAACAGATCAGAACCCTGGATAACCGTCTCCTGGTTTAACAGATCAGAACCCTGGATAACCATCTCCTGGTTTAACAGATCAGAACCCCAGATAACCATCTCCTGGTTTAACAGATCAGAACCCCAGATAACCATCTCCTGGTTTAACAGATCAGAACCCTGAATAACCATCTCGTTTAACAGATCAGAACCCTGGATAACCATCTCGTTTAACAGATCAGAACCCTGGATAATCATCTCGTTTAACAGATCAGAACCCTGGATAACCGTCTCCTGGTTTAACAGATCAGGGCCGCGTTTCCCAGATTTGCCGAATTTCTCCGCACTACGACGCTTCTCAAGGTATACCTTGGCGAAATGACAGAGTTTCCTACGAGTGTTCCCCAGACTATCCCTTAGCGTGCGCGTGAAGATACATCGTTAGGTCCGTCCCAAGATACATCGTTAGAGGAGCTGTCCCTGGGCGCGGTGCTGAAAAAAGAATTAATCGATGCCGCACTCATCGATGGCCATTCGTAAAGTCACTGAAATGACATGACAATATAATACGTGTTGTGTTAATCATTGTCATTGCAGCCTAATATTACCAAAAATGAAGTCCTGCTCCCGAAGCTAATCTGCGAATATATCTAAGAGTCAAGGCGAGCCCGCGTGATAGTCACAATGCATAGTCTACTATTGCATCAAAGTTAATATACCAGCAATAACATGGATCGGATCGGGTCATATAAGCCTCGTCTGGGATGTCTTGAAAGCGCATGAAAAAATACATGAATAGGCAGTGATGATCGCAAAATGAACACCAATTTAATCATCACACAAACTAAGGTTTAATGCTCATATGAATAGCACCTGTGTCAGTAGCATTCCCATGTTAGAATCCACGCGGATACGATGACTAATTTAATCTATCAGGCACCGGTGTTGGCGCATGTGGCCTATAAAAAAAACAAGGGTAACTGCACATATTGAGCGACATGGCAGATATGAAGAGGAAGCGTGTGATAGCGTTCACCAAAGAATAACTAGTGATCATGCTGGACGAGGTGGAGCAACCGAAGGCCGTCCTGTTTGGCGGCTACCAGTAGGGCCTATGCACAACTCCAGTAGGCTACTTCCTGAAATTAGACATGCTTCTCTATTTCCTGACCTACACTTTGGATGAAATGATTATTCAGGAATTCCTGAATAATCATTTCATCCAATAGTGTAAGACAGGAAATAAAGAAGCATGTCTAATTTCAGGAAGTAGCATACTGGAGTTGTGCATATAGCCCATTGAAGAAGGCTGCATGGGAGAGCATTGCAGCGCGGATGGCTGCTTCCACTCCTGGGCCACCCAGGGAGTGGACAGTCGTCAGCAAGAAATGGCAGGACTTCGCCAGTCAGGCCAAAAGCCGGGTGGCGGCAGTGCGCCGAGAGGCAGAGCACCGTGCCTTCCCTCACCCCGGAGGAGGAGAAGGCCCTATCGATCATCGGCCTCACAGCCTCCCAAGGCATCACTGGTGGCCTTGATTTGGAGTCTGGAGAGGGCCCCTCCAACATCCAGCCCTCAGCTGAATCACTCCAAGCCTCCCAGCCCTCAGCTGAATCACCCCAAGCCTCCCAGTCCTCTGGAGAGGAGACCCCAGCGCAGTCAGACTGCTCCACCCCGTCGACACGCTCTCCCCACACACCCCATGACTTCCCCCCCCCCCCCGCCCCCCGTGAGAGGCAGCTGAACACCACGGATGCGAGGTGCGACTGCAGCGAGGAGCTCCTGGAGGTGGGGAGGCAGAGGCTGGGTGTGCAGCGTGAGAGGCTGGACCTGCAGAACAGGCAGCAGGCCCTAGCAGAGGCACAGTTTGTGTGGCCCTCCATATCAGTGCCCATTATTCTGCCAACTCCAGGTAGGCTAAGTGTGTATTTTGTATACTCTGTCTATTCACATTCTGAATGCATTCCATTCAATGTCACTAATTGAATTTTCCTCCCTTGCAGATGATGCAGATGCCTGAGACACACTGCACACACTCACCACACACACTAACCACACACACTACACACACTCACCACACACGCTACATACACTTACCACACACTGCCCACCCACCACAGTACACTGCGCACACACACTACATACACTCACCACACCACTCATCCTTCCTACGTGTTGCTACCTTGTCGTGGTGGGAAGGCTTGTGTGCCTCCATGACCATGAAGGCTATATTGGAGGGGGGTCACCCCCCAGCAGGTTCAACCATGCCGGGCAGGTTCAGGGTAGAGGCCAGACGAAAAGCAACAACTGGCCCTCCAGGTTGGGGGTTGGGCATGGGTCTAACAACCCCACCCCGGAAAAAGACCGCCTGTTACAGGACAAAAGTCTGAAGAACAAACCTGCCCATGTTTTTTCCCAACCAATATTAAACAAGTTCCCTTCATCCTGTATATTTGTTGTTTCTTGCCACATTACAACAGTAGAGGTTTTGAAGAAGGCACACAATATAACAAACAGCATTTGTAAGATCACTAAATACTGTGAATCTGTTAGCAAAGTACACTATAAGGACATCAGTATTGGGCCACCTACACATTACACCTATAGCAACTTTCATGACATCCCATTCTAAATGAATAGGCATCATATGGAGTTGGTCCCCCCTGTGCAGCTATAACAGCCTCCACTGTTCTGGGAAGGCTTTCTACAATATTCTGGAGCATGTGTGAGGATATTTGACTATTCATCTAGATGGCCTCATTGGATTAATCAATTCGTCAGGATATCTGTCTGACAATATATAAAGACAGACAGAAAAGTCATGTCATCAAATTATCCCTTTACATAAGAAAATGTTGTTGTTGTTCACAAAGTGGATTATATTAGGCTATGGATAGTCCGTATATGTTGCTTGGCTCAATAAAAGTTTTAAAAACAACATTCCCATGATGTGTTCTGTAGGCTGACATTATTTTCATCATTCAAGTTAATTGTATTTTGTGTACACTATGTGAATCGCGCAGGTAGGATAGATAGATGTGCGCTGCTGTATTGCAACTCTCCTTTTTCAAAGTGCAATTTCGCTCGAATCGAGCTAAAACTATGACGGGATGAACGGAGCGCATCGCCAAGGTACACTAACGATGGGGTCCGACCGCCCTTCGTAACGTATCCCTTGGCTGTGGTATACCTTGGCTAAGAAGGCTCTGGGAAACAGCGCTTCGGCTCCAAGGAAGGCTAACGATGTATCTTCGGAAGGTACATCGTAAGGGAGATTTACGATGTACCTTGGGTGGAGCTGTTTCCCAGAGCCTTCGTAGCCAAGGTATACCTTGTCTTGAGAAGGTTCTGGGAAACGCATCGCCACCTAGAGGTGGAGCTAACGACGTTCTTAAAAAGCACGTAGCGCTACGATGCCTTAACGATGCCTCTGGGAAACGAGGCCCAGAACCCTGGATAACCATCTCCTGGTTTAACAGATCAGAACCCTGGATAACCGTCTCCTGGTTTAACAGATCAGAACCCCAGATAACCGTCTCCTGGTTTAACAGATCAGAACCCTGGATAACCATCTCCTGGTTTAATAGATCAGAACCCCAGATAACCGTCTCCTGGTTTAACAGATCAGAACCCCAGATAACCGTCTCCTGGTTTAACAGATCAGAACCCTGGATAACCATCTCCTGGTTTAATAGATCAGAACCCTGGATAACCGTCTCCTGGTTTAACAGATCAGAACCCTGGATAACCGTCTCCTGGTTTAACAGATCAGAACCCTGGATAACCATCTCCTGGTTTAACAGATCAGAACCCTGGATAACCATCTCCTGGTTTAACAGATCAGAACCCCAGATAACCATCTCGTTTAACAGATCAGAACCCTGGATAACCATCTCGTTTAACAGATCAGAACCCTGGATAACCGTCTCCTGGTTTAACAGATCAGAACCCTGGATAACCATCTCCTGGTTTAACAGATCAGAACCCTGGATAACCATCTCCTGGTTTAACAGATCAGAACCCTGGATAACCATCTCCTGGTTTAACAGATCAGAACCCTGGATAACCATCTCCTGGTTTAACAGATCAGAACCCTGGATAACCGTCTCCTGGTTTAACAGATCAGAACCCTGGATAACCGTCTCCTGGTTTAACAGATCAGAACCCTGGATAACCATCTCCTGGTTTAACAGATCGGAACCCTGGATAACCATCTCCTGGTTTAACAGATCAGAACCCTGGATAACCATCTCCTGGTTTAACAGATCAGAACCCTGGATAACCATCTCCTGGTTTAACAGATCAGAACCCTGGATAACCATCTCCTGGTTTAACAGATCAGAACCCTGGATAACCGTCTCCTGGTTTAACAGATCAGAACCCTGGATAACCATCTCCTGGTTTAACAGATCGGAACCCCGGATAACCATCTCGTTTAACAGATCAGAACCCCAGATAACCATCTCCTGGTTTAACAGATCGGAACCCCGGATGGCAGAATTATCTGTGATTGTTATATAGATAACCAGCTATCGTTTGATATATGGTTGATGTATATTTCCTCAGATAGCTTGTGTAGTTGTAGATGTCAAATAGCTTGTTGATGTAGGCTAATGGGCGGGACATGATTTGCTGATCTAGCTGACAACTCCAAAAGACATTGGACCTCATTCCTGAACGCAGTTAAGAAGAAGTTAAGAAGAAATTTGGTTTAACAGATCAGAACCCTGGATAACCATCTCCTGGTTTAACAGATCAGAACCCTGGATAACCATCTCCTGGTTTAACAGATCAGAACCCCAGATAACCGTCTCCTGGTTTAACAGATCAGAACCCTGGATAACCGTCTCCTGGTTTAACAGATCAGAACCCTGGATAACCATCTCCTGGTTTAACAGATCAGAACCCTGAATAACCATCTCCTGGTTTAACAGATCAGAACCCTGGATAACCATCTCCTGGTTTAACAGATCAGAACCCTGGATAACCATCTCCTGGTTTAACAGATCAGAACCCTGGATAACCATCTCCTGATTTAACAGATCAGAACCCTGGATAACCGTCTCCTGGTTTAACAGATCAGAACCCTGGATAACCATCTCGTTTAACAGATCAGAACCCTGGATAACCATCTCGTTTAACAGATCAGAACCCTGGATAACCATCTCCTGGTTTAACAGATCAGAACCCTGGAAAACCGTCTCCTGGTTTAACAGATCAGAACCCTGGATAACCGTCTCCTGGTTTAACAGATCAGAACCCTGGATAACCGTCTCCTGGTTTAACAGATCAGAACCCCAGATAACCATCTCCTGGTTTAACAGATCAGAACCCCAGATAACCATCTCCTGGTTTAACAGATCAGAACCCCAGATAACCGTCTCCTGGTTTAACAGATCAGAACCCTGGATAACCGTCTCCTGGTTTAACAGATCAGAACCCTGGATAACCATCTCCTGGTTTAACAGATCAGAACCCTGGATAACCATCTCCTGGTTTAACAGATCAGAACCCCAGATAACCATCTCCTGGTTTAACAGATCAGAACCCCAGATAACCATCTCCTGGTTTAACAGATCAGAACCCCAGATAACCGTCTCCTGGTTTAACAGATCAGAACCCTGGATAACCGTCTCCTGGTTTAACAGATCAGAACCCCAGATAACCGTCTCCTGGTTTAACAGATCAGAACCCTGGATAACCATCTCCTGGTTTAACAGATCAGAACCCCAGATAACCGTCTCCTGGTTTAACAGATCAGAACCCTGGATAACAATCTCCTGGTTTAACAGATCAGAACCCTGGATAACCGTCTCCTGGTTTAACAGATCAGAACCCTGGATAACCATCTCCTGGTTTAACAGATCAGAACCCCAGATAACCGTCTCCTGGTTTAACAGATCAGAACCCCAGATAACCGTCTCCTGGTTTAACAGATCAGAACCCTGGATAACCATCTCCTGGTTTAACAGATCAGAACCCTGGATAACCGTCTCCTGGTTTAACAGATCAGAACCCTGGATAACCATCTCCTGGTTTAACAGATCAGAACCCCAGATAACCGTCTCCTGGTTTAACAGATCAGAACCCCAGATAACCGTCTCCTGGTTTAACAGATCAGAACCCTGGATAACCGTCTCCTGGTTTAACAGATCAGAACCCCAGATAACCGTCTCCTGGTTTAACAGATCAGAACCCCAGATAACCGTCTCCTGGTTTAACAGATCAGAACCCTGGATAACCATCTCCTGGTTTAACAGATCAGAACCCTGGATAACCATCTCCTGGTTTAACAGATCAGAACCCTGGATAACCATCTCCTGGTTTAACAGATCAGAACCCTGGATAACCATCTCCTGGTTTAACAGATCAGAACCCTGGAGAACGCGCATTCAACTTAAGAAGGGGAGCACAGCTGAGAACACATGGGCGGTTTAGGAACACATTTCCACCCGTTCATGAATCCAGCAGGGATCTTTCTTAGGGTTGGTCTTACGAAGTTCATAAGAAGACATTTAAGAAAATGTTCAGGAATGAGGACCAATATGAACATTCAGTTGAAAGTTTTCCATCCACCCATACATCACTGGATGAGGAATAAGCACCGCAAAGCGATCAATTCTCACGCAAGCAGGAGCCAGGCTGTTCAGTGCATTTCTCCCATCCGGTGTTGTGACCCAGTCTCTTCTAGAAATGTTTTGGACGAGTTGCCGACAGTTTGCGCCTCCAGCCAATCAGCGCGCCTGCCTATGCCGTAGCCTGACGTGCACCTCGTAGCCCCCGTAGCTAACGTTACCGGCTATAGCCAGCCAGTGGAACTGTTGTGTTCAGACGGCTCTAGCTCAAAAAGTATTTATGTCAGCTTGGATATTTAGATGGCTAGAATCAAGACAAATAGACGAACAGTTTGATGTATAATATGTCCCATAATACTTTCGGATGTATTATATTATGGAGCTATGAACACACAAAAAGTCTCCAATGGCACAGGGAAGAGAAACACAGACATCAACGCCGACTCAATCGGCCTTCACTGTGGTAAATCTGGAATCTGGAATGTGATTGGACTAACAAAATGTCAATCATTAAATCCTGTTCAGAGTACTGTCCTCCGTTGCGGTAATTTTTCAGCGTTTTGGCCAATCACAAATTAGCATGGAAAAATGGCATTACATTGATAGACCCCTAAGGGACACGCCCAAGAGAGGAATTCCTCCCTTCCATAGATATCTATGGGTCCTCCAGCTGCATGTTATAGATGTCACTGTTGGAGCTTTAGAATTTCAATAATGGGTTTTTATCCATAGGGAAAACCTGATGTATGAACAAAACTGAGATAATATGAAATATTAATTATAAATAAATTCATATATTTATATTTTAATCCCTCTCTTCTCTCCAAAAACTGAACTGAGGAAGACCCTACCTCAATGGACGAGCCTCCTCTGGTGTGTATGTGTGTATGTGTGTGTGTGTGTGTGTGTGTTTCAACCCACCGATGAAGAGAATGGGGAAGGTGATGAAGAGCAGGAAGACGTGGGGGACCAGGTTGAGGGCGTCGATGAAGCAGCCATTGTTGAGCACGCCGTCCTCCACGCTGTAGGCGTTATGGTCCTGGTCGTTACCACAGAACGAGAGGCCCATGCCACCGGATTGGTCCACACAAGCCTGAGGGGAGGGACAAGAGCACAGCGGAGTTCTGTCTATGGCCCAGTGCCTCGTCAATCAAGCAGACCTGTCTGCTGGTTGTTTAATGAGCCATGAGATCAGGTGGTGATGTGAATCCAACCACATGAACCGTCCCAGAAGCACAGGTCTGCTAGTCTGACACACACAGCAAAACACACACTTCTGTCCCTGACTCAATTATCAAAACCACACACTTCTGTCCCTGACTAGATTATCTAAACACACACTTCTGACACACACAGCAAAACACACACTTCTGTCCCTGACTAGATTATCTAAACACACACTTCTGTCCCTGACTCAATTATCTAAACACACACTTCTGTCCCTGACTCAATTATCTAAACACACACTTCTGTCCCTGACTCAATTATCTAAACCACACACTTCTGTCCCTGACTCAATTATCTAAACACACACTTCTGTCCCTGACTAGATTATCTAAACCACACACTTCTGTCCCTGACTCAATTATCTGATTGTTGCACTCTGTCTGTCTGTCTGCCTGTCTGTCTGTCCGTCTGTCTGTCTGTCTGTCTGTCGGTCTGCCTGTCTGTCTGTCTGTCTGTCTGTCTGTCTGTCTGTCTGTCTGTCTGTATGTCTGTCTGTCTGCCTGTCTGTTTGCCTGTCTGTCTGCCTGTCTGTCTGACTGTCTGTCTGCGTGTCTGTCTGTCTGTCTGACTGTCTGTCTGCCTGTCTGTCTGTCTGTCTGTCTGTCTGTCTGTCTGTCTGCCTGTCTGTTTGTCTGTCTGTCTGACTGTCTGTCTGCCTGTCTGTCTGACTGTTTGCCTGTCTGTCTGCCTGTCTGTCTGTCTGTCTGCCTGTCTGTCTGTCTGCCTGTCTGTCTGTCTTTCTGTCTGTCTGTCTGTCTGTTTGCCTGTCTGTCTGCCTGTCTGTCTGTCTGTCTGCCTGTCTGTCTGTCTGTCTGCCTGTCTGCCTGTCTGTCTGTCTGTCTGTCTGTCTGCCTGTCTGTCTGTCTGCCTGTCTATCTGCCTGTCTGTCTGTCTGTCTGTCTATCTGGCTGGCTGTAGTATTGCCTGTCTCTGGCATACTGGAGTTCTCTAAACGTCTTCTGGCGCTCTGCTCCTCACCTGACTGGCTCTAAAGCACGTTTATAAAACGTGTTCACACACCCTCATCTGTGAACAGCACCAGACACTGGAGCTCCAGGCACCTGCTCACTCAAATGCTCCTTCATATCAAGTCCTATTCAGGATATGTCAAAATGCTTTATGTTCAATTAATGTGACCTTAAAATTAGCCTTCAGCTCAAGTCCAGCAAGGAGAGCAGACTCGCATGCCCATTTTAACCAGCTGGGATAGGCTTCATGTCTCAGACTCAACCCCAAGCGCACAATCTATCAAATGTAACACAACTACGTGACAAAGTCATGTCATTTATGTAATGTTACACACGAGTGTCGGGTGAATTTTAACTGTTCCCAACCGGGGGCTGTCAACAGCTTCGAAATACCACTCACAAACGCGTCATTTACCAAACCAAAAGATGTTAATATCGCCTAAGTTATTCCAATGAATAAAATTGAGAAACGGATACCTTACCACTGAAAGAAATGTTCTTACTGACGCTGTTTCATTCCGTTCTGACTGCTTTTTAGAGACGAGAATCACAGAATATTGTGGAAGCGGATTATTTTTAGCCTGCGTGCATCAGCTGCGCATACTGTCCCCCTCCTATCGGGTTTCCAAACTTCACCAAGTCTGTCTGGCGCGGAGACCAAGTTCCCACCAGCGATATGAACCAGCCTGTCTGTCTACCACACACTCATATGAACCAGCCTGTCTGTCTACTACACACTCATATGAACCAGCCTGTCTGTCTACTACACACTCATATGAACCAGCCTGTCTGTCTACTACACACTCATATGGATCAAACAATAGGCTATTTGTGGTTGTTTTACTATAATTTCATGTAATTATATCGTTCCCTTAAATGACTATAAACCTGTTTCTGTAGACTATAGTCTGTTAAAGGGGCGAGACGGACTGATTGCCCCCCGGGGACATTAGAGGATCATCAGATGACCTCAGCTGGACAGTGGAGCGGTCAGCCCGCACACATGAATGCCGTCGGCAGCATTGACGCACAGGCTTCTGCTGGTGTTGCCTTTATAGGAACGCGCAATGACAGCCTGTGTGACAATGTCAGCGTCACCGTGAGAAAGACGGTCCTTCTCTGATCCCACTGTCCCTCTGAAACACGAGTAAAGGGATGAATATCACTGTTGGAAAAAGAGATCCACTCACCGCAACCCTACGGTTCCCCTGCGCGTCGCCAGTCGCCTATAATGAATGTGTCCGGTATCTCCCGCTCTTAAAGCGTGTGGGTCAGTGATTCTCTCGGGGTGTAGCGGGTTGGAACTGGGATAAGGTCGCAGGGAAGGAGATGGCATGTGAGCTCACTCGCTGGTAGTAGGGTAGTAGGTAGGGTAGATGGCGCAGGGATCGATTGAGCTTTCTGCAGAAAAACCACCCAGCGGAGCGCCTATTCCAGACAAGGTCACTGAATGTAGGTTAAGACCGGTTGGTAAATTCGGTTTTAACTTGTCATTTAGGCTACATCCATGTCACATGTTTAGTAGCAGATGTATTTGGGGTTAGCGTGTAGGCTATAAACCACGTGACTAGACGTGCATACCAAACGCCATGACGGCAGAAGAAGAAGCCTTGAGGTCTTCTAGCCTCGGATCTGTCCTTCTGGACATGATGACACTACTGAACACTGAACACCATGCAGTCAACCCTAACCTGCTCATAACGCATCTATTCTGCATTAGGAGCAGCATATGTGTATCAATATATGTGAAGCTCTAAACTGCAGAGCCCGTATCTCAGCTGGACTTCATCTTAATAAAGGTTAAATAAACACATGATATGATGATGAGTACAGAGGCAGCGTATGATTGGCTGTGGGTGACATATGACTCAAAGAGAAACACTCACACACACACACACACACACACACACACACACACTCACACACACACTCACACACACACACACTCACACACACACACACACAGTCTCACGCTTTCTCTGTCTCTCCTCTCATCCCTCTCTACCTCATCCCTCTCTGCCTCATCCCTCTCTACCTCATCCCTCTCTACCTCATCCCTCTCTGCCTCATCCCTCTCTGCTTCATCACCAGTTTAATCACCAGTATCACAACCAGTATAATCACCAGTATCACAACCAGTATAATCACCAATATAATCACCAGTATAATCACCAGTATAATCACCAATATAATCACCAGTATAATCACCAGTATAATCACCAGTATAATCACCAGTATAATCACCAGTATAATCACCAGTATAATCACCAATATAATCACCAGTATAATCACCAGTATAATCACCAGTATAATCACCAGTATAATCACCAGTATAATCACTAGTATAATCACCAGTATAATCACCAGTATAATCACCAATATAATCACCAGTATAATCACCAGTATAATCACCAATATAATCACCAGTATCATCACCAGTATAATCACCAGTATAATCACCAGTATAATCACCAGTATAATCACCAGTGTAATCACCAGTATAGTCACCAGTATAATCACCAGTATCATCACCAGTATCATCACCAGTATAATCACCAATATAATCACCAGTATAATCACCAGTATAATCACCAGTGTAATCACCAGTATAGTCACCAGTATAATCACCAGTATCATCACCAGTATCACAACCAGTATAATCACCAGTATAATCACAAGTATCACAACCAGTATAATCACCAGTATAGTCACCAGTATAATCACTAGTATCACAACCAGTATAATCACTAGTATAATCACCAGTATAATCACCAGTATAATCACTAGTATCACAACCAGTATAATCACTAGTATAATCACCAGTGTAATCACCAGTATAATCACCAGTATAATCACCAGTATAATCACCAGTATAATCACCAGTATAATCACCAGTATAATCACCAGTATCATCACCAGTATCATCACCAGTATAATCACCAATATAATCACAAGTATCACAACCAGTATAATCACCAGTATAATCACCAGTATAATCACTAGTATCACAACCAGTATAATCACTAGTATAATCACAAGTATCACAACCAGTATAATCACCAGTATAATCACCAGTATAATCACTAGTATCACAACCAGTATAATCACTAGTATAATCACCAGTATAATCACCAGTATAATCACTAGTATCACAACCAGTATAATCACTAGTATAATCACCAGTGTAATCACCAGTATAATCACCAGTATAATCACTAGTATCATCACCAGTATCATCACCAGTATAATCACTAGTATCACAACCAGTATAATCACTAGTATAATCACCAGTGTAATCACCAGTATAATCACCAGTATAATCACCAGTATAATCACCAGTATAATCACCAGTATAATCACCAGTATCATCACCAGTATCATCACCGGTATAATCACCAATATAATCACCAGTATCACAACCAGTATAATCACAAGTATCACAACCAGTATAATCACCAGTATAATCACCAGTATAATCACTAGTATAATCACCAGTATAATCACCAGTATAATCACCAGTATCATCACCAGTATAATCACCAGTATAATCAACAGTATAATCACCAATATAATCACCAATATAATCACCAATATAATCACCAGTATAATCACCAATATAATCACCAGTATAATCACCAGTATAATCACCAATATAATCACCAATATAATCACCAGTATAATCACTAGTATAATCACTAGTATAATCACCAGTATAATCACCAGTATAATCACTAGTATAATCACCAGTATAATCACCAGTATCACAACCAGTATAATCACCAGTATAATCACCAGTATAATCACCAGTATAATCACCAGTATAATCACCAGTATAATCACCAGTATAATCACAAGTATCATCACCAGTATAATAAAGAGAAAAAGAGAGAGAGAGACAGACATACTGGACAGACAGACAGACAGACAGACAGACAGACAGACAGACAGACAGACAGACAGACAGAGAAAAAGAGAGAGAGAGAGAGACAGACAGACAGACAGACAGACAGACAGACAGACAGACAGACATACTGGACAGACAGAGAGACAGACAGACAGACAGACAGAGAAAGAGAGAGAGAGAGACAGACATACTGGACAGACAGACAGACAGACAGACAGACAGACAGACAGAGAAAGAGAGAGAGAGAGAGACAGACAGAGTGACAGAAAGAGAGTGAGAGAGACAGACAGACAGAGTGACAGAAAGAGAGAGAGGTCCAGGTGGAGAAGGAGAGCGGTAGGTAAAACCCCTTAGAGGCGGCACAAAAACATTTCAGGACAATCTTTAATCTGTGCTATGAAAGACAGCAGCCTTGTCTCTCTCCAGAGAGAGAGCAGCGCTGCTTCCTGACCAGGACACTCAGAGGAGTCAGGAGGAGAGAGCAGCTTCCTGACCAGGACACTCAGAGGAGTCAGGAGAGAGAGTAGCTTCCTGACCAGGACACTCAGAGGAGTCAGGAGGAGAGAGCAGCTTCCTGACCAGGACACTCAGAGGAGTCAGGAGGAGAGAGCAGCTTCCTGACCAGGACACTCAGAGGAGTCAGGAGGAGAGAGCAGCTTCCTGACCAGGACACTCAGAGGAGTCAGGAGGAGAGAGCAGCGCTGCACATGTGCTCATGGTCGCTCTGTCACTATCAATTAGTTCTGACAGTGTGTGTGTGAGTGTGTGTGTATGTGTGTGTGTGCGCGTGTGCGTGCGTGTGTGTATGTGTGTGTGTATGTGTGTGTGTATGTGTGTGTATGTGTGTGTGTGCGTGTGTGTGTGTGTATGTGTGTGCGTGTGTGCGTGCGTGCGTGTGTGAATATAAACTCTAATGTAATGCCGCGTTCCAGATAGGTTTTTGAGCCCATTTTGTAACTTCAAGTCACGACTCACGACTTCATAGCGTTCCAGGCAAACTGTCTGAATGAGTGGCATTCTGGATAAATGTAAACAAGCCGATATGGTAAAAGCTTGAGATCTGGCACATTGTCAGAGCTGGCAAACTAAACGTTCAGGTTTACCTTAATGTTAGCTAGCTAGCACTAGCTATCACTTGTCGTCAAGATATTTGGGCATCATTACATACACATAGCAGGTTGTAATGCATAATCGTTTGTATTATTTTGATTACAACGTACAAATTTACTTTACGTTGCCCTAAAGTTATCTTTGTCGCCGTACCCATGGGGGCTGCCATCTTGTTTAGAGGCTGTGTGACGTCAGAGAGCGCAACTGGGAGTACATCGATCTGTACGAGTTCACGGGTGGGAAGTTACGGGTTTGACTGCCATTCCAGTGCATTTTCACGTGTAGAAGGTCGGAAAAACACGAGTTACGGGTTGCCTGGACCGCGGCATAAGTCGACAAGCAGTGAGCATACATAGCTCCTGCAGTGTCACCCAGTCCTAGTGTCAGTCCTAGTCCTAGTCCTAGTCCTAGTCCTAGTCCTAGTCCTAGTCCTAGTCCTAGTCCTAGTCATAGTCATAGTCATAGTCATAGTCCCAGTTCTGGGAGGCTGACGGCTGCTGACAGAAGCTGGCTTGTGGGTCTGGAGCTGCTGTCCTCTGGCCTGTCTGACCCACCTCCTCTCTGCTCCTCACCCACCTCCTCTCTGCTCCTCACCCACCTCCTCTCTGCTCCTCACCCACCTCCTCTCTGCTCCTCACCATCTCCTCTCTGCTCCTCACCACCTCCTCTCTGCTCCTCACCACCTCCTCTCTGCTCCTCACCCACCTCCTCTCTGCTCCTCACCCACCTCCTCTCTGCTCCTCACCACCTCCTCTCTGCTCCTCACCACCTCCTCTCTGCTCCTCACCACCTCCTCTCTGCTCATCACCCACCTCCGCTCTGCTCCTCACCACCTCCTCTCTGCTCCTCACCACCTCCTCACCCACCTCCTCTCTGCTCCTCACCACCTCCTCTCTGCTCCTCACCCACCTCCTCTCTGCTCCTCACCACCTCCTCTCTGCTCCTCACCACCTCCTCTCTGCTCCTCACCACCTCCTCACCCACCTCCTCTCTGCTCCTCACCCACCTCCTCTCTGCTCCTCACCACCTCCTCTCTGCTCCTCACCACCTCCTCTCTGCTCCTCACCCACCTCCTCTCTGCCTCCTCTCTGCTCCTCACCCACCTCCTCTCTGCCTCCTCTCTGCTCCTCACCCACCTCCTCTCTGCTCCTCACCAGCCTCCTCTCTGCTCCTCACCCACCTCCTCTCTGCTCCTCACCACCTCCTCTCTGCTCCTCACCACCTCCTCTCTGCTCCTCACCCACCTCCTCTCTGCCTCCTCTCTGCTCCTCTCTGCTCCTCACCAGCCTCCTCTCTGCTCCTCACCCACCTCCTCTCTGCTCCTCACCACCTCCTCTCTGCTCCTCACCCACCTCCTCTCTGCTCCTCACCCACCTCCTCTCTGCTCCTCACCAGCCTCCTCTCTGCTCCTCACCCACCTCCTCTCTGCTCCTCACCACCTCCTCTCTGCTCCTCACCACCTCCTCTCTGCTCCTCACCCACCTCCTCTCTGCCTCCTCTCTGCTCCTCTCTGCTCCTCACCAGCCTCCTCTCTGCTCCTCACCCACCTCCTCTCTGCTCCTCACCACCTCCTCTCTGCTCCTCACCCACCTCCTCTCTGCTCCTCACCACCTCCTCTCTGCTCCTCACCACCTCCTCTCTGCTCCTCACCCACCTCCTCTCTGCCTCCTCTCTGCTCCTCACCACCTCCTCTCTGCTCCTCACCCACCTCCTCACCCACCTCCTCTCTGCTCCTCACCACCTCCTCTCTGCTCCTCACCCACCTCCTCTCTGCCTCCTCTCTGCTCCTCACCCACCTCCTCTCTGCTCCTCACCCACCTCCTCTCTGCCTCCTCTCTACTCCTCACCCACCTCCTCTCTGCTCCTCACCCACCTCCTCTCTGCTCCTCACCACCTCCTCTCTGCTCCTCACCCACCTCCTCTCTGCTCCTCACCACCTCCTCTCTGCTCCTCACCCACCTCCTCTCTGCTCCTCACCCACCTCCTCTCTGCTCCTCATCAGCCTCCTCTCTGCTCCTCACCACCTCCTCTCTGCTCCTCACCATCTCCTCTCTGCTCCTCACCACCTCCTCTCTGCTCCTCACCACCTCCTCTCTGCTCCTCACCACCTCCTCTCTGCTCCTCACCCACCTCCTCTCTGCTCCTCACCCACCTCCTCTCTGCTCCTCACCACCTCCTCTGTGCTCCTCACCACCTCCTCTCTGCTCCTCACCACCTCCTCTCTGCTCCTCACCCACCTCCTCTCTGCTCCTCACCACCTCCTCTCTGCTCCTCACCCACCTCCTCACCCACCTCCTCTCTGCTCCTCACCACCTCCTCTCTGCTCCTCACCCACCTCCTCTCTGCCTCCTCTCTGCTCCTCACCCACCTCCTCTCTGCTCCTCACCCACCTCCTCTCTGCCTCCTCTCTACTCCTCACCCACCTCCTCTCTGCTCCTCACCCACCTCCTCTCTGCTCCTCACCACCTCCTCTCTGCTCCTCACCCACCTCCTCTCTGCTCCTCACCCACCTCCTCTCTGCTCCTCACCCACCTCCTCTCTGCTCCTCACCATCTCCTCTCTGCTCCTCACCACCTCCTCTCTGCTCCTCACCACCTCCTCTCTGCTCCTCACCACCTCCTCTCTGCTCCTCACCCACCTCCTCTCTGCTCCTCACCCACCTCCTCTCTGCTCCTCACCACCTCCTCTCTGCTCCTCACCACCTCCTCTCTGCTCCTCACCACCTCCTCTCTGCTCCTCACCCACCTCCGCTCTGCTCCTCACCACCTCCTCTCTGCTCCTCACCACCTCCTCACCCACCTCCTCTCTGCTCCTCACCACCTCCTCTCTGCTCCTCACCCACCTCCTCTCTGCTCCTCACCACCTCCTCTCTGCTCCTCACCACCTCCTCTCTGCTCCTCACCACCTCCTCACCCACCTCCTCTCTGCTCCTCACCCACCTCCTCTCTGCTCCTCACCACCTCCTCTCTGCTCCTCACCACCTCCTCTCTGCTCCTCACCCACCTCCTCTCTGCCTCCTCTCTGCTCCTCACCCACCTCCTCTCTGCCTCCTCTCTGCTCCTCACCCACCTCCTCTCTGCTCCTCACCAGCCTCCTCTCTGCTCCTCACCCACCTCCTCTCTGCTCCTCACCACCTCCTCTCTGCTCCTCACCACCTCCTCTCTGCTCCTCACCCACCTCCTCTCTGCCTCCTCTCTGCTCCTCTCTGCTCCTCACCAGCCTCCTCTCTGCTCCTCACCCACCTCCTCTCTGCTCCTCACCACCTCCTCTCTGCTCCTCACCCACCTCCTCTCTGCTCCTCACCCACCTCCTCTCTGCTCCTCACCACCTCCTCTCTGCTCCTCACCACCTCCTCTCTGCTCCTCACCCACCTCCTCTCTGCCTCCTCTCTGCTCCTCACCACCTCCTCTCTGCTCCTCACCCACCTCCTCACCCACCTCCTCTCTGCTCCTCACCACCTCCTCTCTGCTCCTCACCCACCTCCTCTCTGCCTCCTCTCTGCTCCTCACCCACCTCCTCTCTGCTCCTCACCCACCTCCTCTCTGCTTCCTCTCTACTCCTCACCCACCTCCTCTCTGCTCCTCACCCACCTCCTCTCTGCTCCTCACCACCTCCTCTCTGCTCCTCACCCACCTCCTCTCTGCTCCTCACCACCTCCTCTCTGCTCCTCACCCACCTCCTCTCTGCTCCTCACCCACCTCCTCTCTGCTCCTCACCAGCCTCCTCTCTGCTCCTCACCACCTCCTCTATGCTCCTCACCCACCTCCTCTCTGCTCCTCACCCACCTCCTCTCTGCTCCTCACCCACCTCCTCACCACCTCCTCTCTGCTCCTCACCCACCTCCTCTCTGCTCCTCACCACCTCCTCTCTGCTCCTCACCCACCTCCTCTCTGCTCCTCACCACCTCCTCTCTGCTCCTCACCACCTCCTCTCTGCTCCTCACCCACCTCCTCTCTGCTCCTCACCCTCCTCCTCTCTGCTCCTCACCACCTCCTCTCTGCTCCTCACCACCTCCTCTCTGCTCCTCACCCACCTCCTCTCTGCCTCCTCTCTGCTCCTCACCACCTCCTCTCTGCTCCTCACCCACCTCCTCTCTGCCTCCTCTCTGCTCCTCACCACCTCCTCTCTGCTCCTCACCCACCTCCTCTCTGCCCCTCACCACCTCCTCTCTGCTCCTCACCAGCCTCCTCACCCACCTCCTCTCTGCTCCTCACCCACCTCCTCTCTGCTCCTCACCCACCTCCTCTCTGCTCCTCACCACCTCCTCTCTGCTCCTCACCCACCTCCTCTCTGCTCCTCACCACCTCCTCTCTGCTCCTCACCCACCTCCTCTCTGCTCCTCACCACCTCCTCTCTGCTCCTCACCCACCTCCTCTCTGCTCCTCACCAGCCTCCTCTCTGCTCCTCACCCACCTCCTCTCTGCTCCTCACCCATCTCCTCTCTGCTCCTCACCCACCTCCTCTCTGCTCCTCACCCACCTCCTCTCTGCTCCTCACCACCTCCTCTCTGCTCCTCACCACCTCCTCTCTGCTCCTCACCCACCTCCTCTCTGCTCCTCACCCTCCTCCTCTCTGCTCCTCACCACCTCCTCTCTGCTCCTCACCACCTCCTCTCTGCTCCTCACCCACCTCCTCTCTGCCTCCTCTCTGCTCCTCACCACCTCCTCTCTGCTCCTCACCCACCTCCTCTCTGCCTCCTCTCTGCTCCTCACCACCTCCTCTCTGCTCCTCACCCACCTCCTCTCTGCCCCTCACCACCTCCTCTCTGCTCCTCACCAGCCTCCTCACCCACCTCCTCTCTGCTCCTCACCCACCTCCTCTCTGCTCCTCACCCACCTCCTCTCTGCTCCTCACCACCTCCTCTCTGCTCCTCACCCACCTCCTCTCTGCTCCTCACCACCTCCTCTCTGCTCCTCACCCACCTCCTCTCTGCTCCTCACCACCTCCTCTCTGCTCCTCACCCACCTCCTCTCTGCTCCTCACCAGCCTCCTCTCTGCTCCTCACCCACCTCCTCTCTGCTCCTCACCCATCTCCTCTCTGCTCCTCACCCACCTCCTCTCTGCTCCTCACCAGCCTCCTCTCTGCTCCTCACCACCTCCTCTCTGCCTCCTCTCTACTCCTCACCACCTCCTCTCTGCTCCTCACCACCTCCTCTCTGCTCCTCACCACCTCCTCTCTGCCTCCTCTCTGCTCCTCACCACCTCCTCTCTGCTCCTCACCCACCTCCTCTCTGCCTCCTTTCTGCTCCTCACCCACCTCCTCTCTGCCTCCTCTCTGCTCCTCACCACCTCCTCTCTGCTCCTCACCCACCTCCTCTCTGCCTCCTTTCTGCTCCTCACCCACCTCCTCTCTGCCTCCTCTCTGCTCCTCACCACCTCCTCTCTGCTCCTCACCCACCTCCTCTCTGCTCCTCACCCACCTCCTCTCTGCTCCTCACCCACCTCCTCTCTGCTCCTCACCCACCTCCTCTCTGCTCCTCACCACCTCCTCTCTGCTCCTCACCCACCTCCTCTCTGCTCCTCACCCACCTCCTCTCTGCCTCCTCTCTGCTCCTCACCCACCTCCTCTCTGCTCCTCACCCACCTCCTCTCTGCCTCCTCTCTACTCCTCACCCACCTCCTCTCTGCTCCTCACCACCTCCTCTCTGCTCCTCACCCACCTCCTCTCTGCTCCTCACCACCTCCTCTCTGCTCCTCACCCACCTCCTCTCTGCTCCTCACCCACCTCCTCTCTGCTCCTCACCAGCCTCCTCTCTGCTCCTCACCACCTCCTCTATGCTCCTCACCCACCTCCTCTCTGCTCCTCACCCACCTCCTCACCACCTCCTCTCTGCTCCTCACCCACCTCCTCTCTGCTCCTCACCACCTCCTCTCTGCTCCTCACCCACCTCCTCTCTGCTCCTCACCCACCTCCTCTCTGCTCCTCACCACCTCCTCTCTGCTCCTCACCACCTCCTCTCTGCTCCTCACCCACCTCCTCTCTGCTCCTCACCCTCCTCCTCTCTGCTCCTCACCACCTCCTCTCTGCTCCTCACCACCTCCTCTCTGCTCCTCACCCACCTCCTCTCTGCCTCCTCTCTGCTCCTCACCACCTCCTCTCTGCTCCTCACCCACCTCCTCTCTGCCTCCTCTCTGCTCCTCACCACCTCCTCTCTGCTCCTCACCCACCTCCTCTCTGCCCCTCACCACCTCCTCTCTGCTCCTCACCAGCCTCCTCACCCACCTCCTCTCTGCTCCTCACCCACCTCCTCTCTGCTCCTCACCCACCTCCTCTCTGCTCCTCACCCACCTCCTCTCTGCTCCTCACCCACCTCCTCTCTGCTCCTCACCCACCTCCTCTCTGCCTCCTCTCTGCTCCTCACCCACCTCCTCTCTGCTCCTCACCCACCTCCTCTCTGCCTCCTCTCTACTCCTCACCCACCTCCTCTCTGCTCCTCACCACCTCCTCTCTGCTCCTCACCCACCTCCTCTCTGCTCCTCACCACCTCCTCTCTGCTCCTCACCCACCTCCTCTCTGCTCCTCACCCACCTCCTCTCTGCTCCTCACCAGCCTCCTCTCTGCTCCTCACCACCTCCTCTATGCTCCTCACCCACCTCCTCTCTGCTCCTCACCCACCTCCTCACCACCTCCTCTCTGCTCCTCACCCACCTCCTCTCTGCTCCTCACCCACCTCCTCTCTGCCTCCTCTCTGCTCCTCACCACCTCCTCTCTGCTCCTCACCCACCTCCTCTCTGCCTCCTCTCTGCTCCTCACCACCTCCTCTCTGCTCCTCACCCACCTCCTCTCTGCCCCTCACCACCTCCTCTCTGCTCCTCACCAGCCTCCTCACCCACCTCCTCTCTGCTCCTCACCCACCTCCTCTCTGCTCCTCACCCACCTCCTCTCTGCTCCTCACCACCTCCTCTCTGCTCCTCACCCACCTCCTCTCTGCTCCTCACCACCTCCTCTCTGCTCCTCACCCACCTCCTCTCTGCTCCTCACCACCTCCTCTCTGCTCCTCACCCACCTCCTCTCTGCTCCTCACCAGCCTCCTCTCTGCTCCTCACCCACCTCCTCTCTGCTCCTCACCCATCTCCTCTCTGCTCCTCACCCACCTCCTCTCTGCTCCTCACCAGCCTCCTCTCTGCTCCTCACCACCTCCTCTCTGCCTCCTCTCTACTCCTCACCACCTCCTCTCTGCTCCTCACCACCTCCTCTCTGCTCCTCACCACCTCCTCTCTGCCTCCTCTCTGCTCCTCACCACCTCCTCTCTGCTCCTCACCCACCTCCTCTCTGCCTCCTTTCTGCTCCTCACCCACCTCCTCTCTGCCTCCTCTCTGCTCCTCACCACCTCCTCTCTGCTCCTCACCCACCTCCTCTCTGCCTCCTTTCTGCTCCTCACCCACCTCCTCTCTGCCTCCTCTCTGCTCCTCACCACCTCCTCTCTGCTCCTCACCCACCTCCTCTCTGCTCCTCACCCACCTCCTCTCTGCTCCTCACCCACCTCCTCTCTGCTCCTCACCCACCTCCTCTCTGCTCCTCACCACCTCCTCTCTGCTCCTCACCCACCTCCTCTCTGCTCCTCACCCACCTCCTCTCTGCCTCCTCTCTGCTCCTCACCCACCTCCTCTCTGCTCCTCACCCACCTCCTCTCTGCCTCCTCTCTACTCCTCACCCACCTCCTCTCTGCTCCTCACCACCTCCTCTCTGCTCCTCACCCACCTCCTCTCTGCTCCTCACCACCTCCTCTCTGCTCCTCACCCACCTCCTCTCTGCTCCTCACCCACCTCCTCTCTGCTCCTCACCAGCCTCCTCTCTGCTCCTCACCACCTCCTCTATGCTCCTCACCCACCTCCTCTCTGCTCCTCACCCACCTCCTCACCACCTCCTCTCTGCTCCTCACCCACCTCCTCTCTGCTCCTCACCACCTCCTCTCTGCTCCTCACCCACCTCCTCTCTGCTCCTCACCCACCTCCTCTCTGCTCCTCACCACCTCCTCTCTGCTCCTCACCACCTCCTCTCTGCTCCTCACCCACCTCCTCTCTGCTCCTCACCCTCCTCCTCTCTGCTCCTCACCACCTCCTCTCTGCTCCTCACCACCTCCTCTCTGCTCCTCACCCACCTCCTCTCTGCCTCCTCTCTGCTCCTCACCACCTCCTCTCTGCTCCTCACCCACCTCCTCTCTGCCTCCTCTCTGCTCCTCACCACCTCCTCTCTGCTCCTCACCCACCTCCTCTCTGCCCCTCACCACCTCCTCTCTGCTCCTCACCAGCCTCCTCACCCACCTCCTCTCTGCTCCTCACCCACCTCCTCTCTGCTCCTCACCCACCTCCTCTCTGCTCCTCACCACCTCCTCTCTGCTCCTCACCCACCTCCTCTCTGCTCCTCACCACCTCCTCTCTGCTCCTCACCCACCTCCTCTCTGCTCCTCACCACCTCCTCTCTGCTCCTCACCCACCTCCTCTCTGCTCCTCACCAGCCTCCTCTCTGCTCCTCACCCACCTCCTCTCTGCTCCTCACCCATCTCCTCTCTGCTCCTCACCCACCTCCTCTCTGCTCCTCACCAGCCTCCTCTCTGCTCCTCACCACCTCCTCTCTGCCTCCTCTCTACTCCTCACCACCTCCTCTCTGCTCCTCACCACCTCCTCTCTGCTCCTCACCCACCTCCTCTCTGCTCCTCACCACCTCCTCTCTGCTCCTCACCCACCTCCTCTCTGCTCCTCACCACCTCCTCTCTGCTCCTCACCCACCTCCTCTCTGCTCCTCACCACCTCCTCTCTGCTCCTCACCCACCTCCTCTCTGCTCCTCACCCACCTCCTCTCTGCTCCTCACCAGCCTCCTCTCTGCTCCTCACCACCTCCTCTATGCTCCTCACCCACCTCCTCTCTGCTCCTCACCCACCTCCTCACCACCTCCTCTCTGCTCCTCACCCACCTCCTCTCTGCTCCTCACCCACCTCCTCTCTGCCTCCTCTCTGCTCCTCACCACCTCCTCTCTGCTCCTCACCCACCTCCTCTCTGCCTCCTCTCTGCTCCTCACCACCTCCTCTCTGCTCCTCACCACCTCCTCTCTGCTCCTCTCTGCTCCTCACCCACCTCCTCTCTGCTCCTCACCCACCTCCTCTCTGCTCCTCACTACCTCCTCTCTGCTCCTCACCCACCTCCTCTCTGCTCCTCACCACCTCCTCTCTGCTCCTCACCCACCTCCTCTCTGCTCCTCACCACCTCCTCTCTGCTCCTCACCCACCTCCTCACCACCTCCTCTCTGCTCCTCACCCACCTCCTCTCTGCTCCTCACCCACCTCCTCTCTGCTCCTCACCCACCTCCTCTCTTCTCCTCACCACCTCCTCTCTGCTCCTCACCCACCTCCTCTCTTCTCCTCACCACCTCCTCTCTGCTCCTCACCCACCTCCTCTCTGCTCCTCACCACCTCCTCTCTGCTCCTCACCACCTCCTCTCTGCTCCTCACCCACCTCCTCTCTGCTCCTCACCCACCTCCTCTCTGCTCCTCACCACCTCCTCTCTGCTCCTCACCCACCTCCTCTCTGCTCCTCACCCACCTCCTCTCTGCTCCTCACCACCTCCTCTCTGCTTCTCACCACCTCCTCTCTGCTCCTCACCCACCTCCTCTCTGCTCCTCACCACCTCCTCTCTGCTCCCCACCCACCTCCTCACCCACCTCCTCTCTGCTCCTCACCACCTCCTCTCTGCTCCTCACCCACCTCCTCTCTGCCTCCTCTCTGCTCCTCACCCACCTCCTCTCTGCCTCCTCTCTGCTCCTCACCACCTCCTCTCTGCTCCTCACCCACCTCCTCTCTGCCCCTCACCACCTCCTCTCTGCTCCTCACCCACCTCCTCTCTGCCTCCTCTCTGCTCCTCACCACCTCGTCTCTGCTCCTCACCCACCTCCTCTCTGCCTCCTCTCTGCTCCTCACCACCTCCTCTCTGCTCCTCACCCACCTCCTCTCTGCCCCTCACCACCTCCTCTCTGCTCCTCACCAGCCTCCTCACCCACCTCCTCTCTGCTCCTCACCCACCTCCTCTCTGCTCCTCACCCACCTCCTCTCTGCTCCTCACCACCTCCTCTCTGCTCCTCACCCACCTCCTCTCTGCTCCTCACCACCTCCTCTCTGCTCCTCACCACCTCCTCTCTGCTCCTCACCCACCTCCTCTCTGCTCCTCACCCACCTCCTCTCTGCTCCTCACCACCTCCTCTCTGCTCCTCACCCACCTCCTCACCACCTCCTCTCTGCTCCTCACCCACCTCCTCTCTGCTCCTCACCCACCTCCTCTCTGCTCCTCACCCACCTCCTCTCTGCTCCTCACCACCGCCTCTCTGCTCCTCACCCACCTCCTCTCTGCTCCTCACCACCTCCTCTCTGCTCCTCACCACCTCCTCTCTGCTCCTCACCCACCTCCTCTCTGCTCCTCACCACCTCCTCTCTGCTCCTCACCCACCTCCTCTCTGCTCCTCACCACCTCCTCTCTGCTCCTCTCTGCTCCTCACCCACCTCCTCTCTGCTCCTCACCCGCCTCCTCTCTGCTCCTCACCCACCTCCTCTCTGCTCCTCACCCGCCTCCTCTCTGCTCCTCACCCACCTCCTCTCTGCTCCTCACCCACCTCCTCTCTGCTCCTCACTACCTCCTCTCTGCTCCTCACCCACCTCCTCTCTGCTCCTCACCACCTCCTCTCTGCTCCTCACCCACCTCCTCTCTGCTCCTCACCCACCTCCTCACCACCTCCTCTCTGCTCCTCACCCACCTCCTCTCTGCTCCTCACCCACCTCCTCTCTGCTCCTCACCACCTCCTCTCTGCTCCTCACCACCTCCTCTCTGCTCCTCACCCGCCTCCTCTCTGCTCCTCACCCACCTCCTCTCTGCTCCTCACCACCTCCTCTCTGCTCCTCACCAGCCTCCTCTCTGCTCCTCACCCACCTCCTCTCTGCTCCTCACCACCTCCTCTCTGCTCCTCACCCACCTCCTCTCTGCTCCTCACCCACCTCCTCTCTGCTCCTCACCACCTCCTCTCTGCTCCTCACCCACCTCCTCTCTGCTCCTCACCACCTCCTCTCTGCCTCCTCTCTGCTCCTCACCCACCTCCTCTCTGCTCCTCACCCACCTCCTCTCTGCTCCTCACCACCTCCTCTCTGCTCCTCACCACCTCCTCTCTGCTCCTCACCCACCTCCTCTCTGCTCCTCACCACCTCCTCTCTGCTCCTCACCCACCTCCTCTCTTCTCCTCACCACCTCCTCTCTGCTCCTCACCCACCTCCTCTCTTCTCCTCACCACCTCCTCTCTGCTCCTCACCCACCTCCTCTCTGCTCCTCACCACCTCCTCTCTGCTCCTCACCACCTCCTCTCTGCTCCTCACCACCTCCTCTCTGCTCCTCACCCACCTCCTCTCTGCTCCTCACCACCTCCTCTCTGCTCCTCACCCACCTCCTCTCTGCTCCTCACCACCTCCTCTCTGCTCCTCACCACCTCCTCTCTGCTCCTCACCCACCTCCTCTCTGCTCCTCACCACCTCCTCTCTGCTCCTCACCCACCTCCTCTCTGCTCCTCACCCACCTCCTCTCTGCTCCTCACCACCTCCTCTCTGCTCCTCACCCACCTCCTCTCTGCTCCTCACCCACCTCCTCTCTGCTCCTCACCACCTCCTCTCTGCTCCTCACCACCTCCTCTCTGCTCCTCACCCACCTCCTCTCTGCTCCTCACCACCTCCTCTCTGCTCCCCACCCACCTCCTCACCCACCTCCTCTCTGCTCCTCACCACCTCCTCTCTGCTCCTCACCCACCTCCTCTCTGCCTCCTCTCTGCTCCTCACCCACCTCCTCTCTGCCTCCTCTCTGCTCCTCACCACCTCCTCTCTGCTCCTCACCCACCTCCTCTCTGCCCCTCACCACCTCCTCTCTGCTCCTCACCAGCCTCCTCACCCACCTCCTCTCTGCTCCTCACCCACCTCCTCTCTGCTCCTCACCCACCTCCTCTCTTCTCCTCACCACCTCCTCTCTGCTCCTCACCCACCTCCTCTCTTCTCCTCACCACCTCCTCTCTGCTCCTCACCCACCTCCTCTCTGCTCCTCACCACCTCCTCTCTGCTCCTCACCACCTCCTCTCTGCTCCTCACCCACCTCCTCTCTGCTCCTCACCCACCTCCTCTCTGCTCCTCACCACCTCCTCTCTGCTCCTCACCCACCTCCTCTCTGCTCCTCACCCACCTCCTCTCTGCTCCTCACCACCTCCTCTCTGCTCCTCACCACCTCCTCTCTGCTCCTCACCCACCTCCTCTCTGCTCCTCACCACCTTCTCTCTGCTCCCCACCCACCTCCTCACCCACCTCCTCTCTGCTCCTCACCACCTCCTCTCTGCTCCTCACCCACCTCCTCTCTGCCTCCTCTCTGCTCCTCACCCACCTCCTCTCTGCCTCCTCTCTGCTCCTCACCACCTCCTCTCTGCTCCTCACCCACCTCCTCTCTGCCCCTCACCACCTCCTCTCTGCTCCTCACCCACCTCCTCTCTGCCTCCTCTCTGCTCCTCACCACCTCCTCTCTGCTCCTCACCCACCTCCTCTCTGCCTCCTCTCTGCTCCTCACCACCTCCTCTCTGCTCCTCACCCACCTCCTCTCTGCCCCTCACCACCTCCTCTCTGCTCCTCACCAGCCTCCTCACCCACCTCCTCTCTGCTCCTCACCCACCTCCTCTCTGCTCCTCACCCACCTCCTCTCTGCTCCTCACCACCTCCTCTCTGCTCCTCACCCACCTCCTCTCTGCTCCTCACCACCTCCTCTCTGCTCCTCACCCACCTCCTCTCTGCTCCTCACCACCTCCTCTCTGCTCCTCACCCACCTCCTCTCTGCTCCTCACCAGCCTCCTCTCTGCTCCTCACCCACCTCCTCTCTGCTCCTCACCCATCTCCTCTCTGCTCCTCACCCACCTCCTCTCTGCTCCTCACCAGCCTCCTCTCTGCTCCTCACCACCTCCTCTCTGCCTCCTCTCTACTCCTCACCACCTCCTCTCTGCTCCTCACCACCTCCTCTCTGCTCCTCACCACCTCCTCTCTGCCTCCTCTCTGCTCCTCACCACCTCCTCTCTGCTCCTCACCCACCTCCTCTCTGCCTCCTCTCTACTCCTCACCCACCTCCTCTCTGCCTCCTCTCTGCTCCTCACCACCTCCTCTCTGCTCCTCACCCACCTCCTCTCTGCCTCCTCTCTGCTCCTCACCCACCTCCTCTCTGCTCCTCACCCACCTCCTCTCTGCTCCTCACCCACCTCCTCTCTGCTCTTCACCCACCTCCTCTCTGCTCCTCACCACCTCCTCTCTGCTCCTCACCACCTCCTCTCTGCTCCTCACCCACCTCCTCTCTGCTCCTCACCACCTCCTCTCTGCCTCCTCTCTGCTCCTCACCACCTCCTCTCTGCCTCCTCTCTGCTCCTCACCCACCTCCTCTCTGCCTCCTCTCTGCTCCTCACCACCTCCTCTCTGCTCCTCACCCACCTCCTCTCTGCTCCTCACCACCTCCTCTCTGCTCCTCACCACCTCCTCTCTGCTCCTCACCACCTCCTCTCTGCCTCCTCTCTGCTCCTCACCCATCTCCTCTCTGCTCCTCACCCACCTCCTCTCTGCTCCTCACCACCTCCTCTCTACTCCTCACCACCTCCTCTCTGCTCCTCACCACCTCCTCTCTGCTCCTCACCACCTCCTCTCTGCCTCCTCTCTGCTCCTCACCACCTCCTCTCTGCTCCTCACCCACCTCCTCTCTGCCTCCTCTCTGCTCCTCACCACCTCCTCTCTGCTCCTCACCCACCTCCTCTCTGCCCCTCACCACCTCCTCTCTGCTCCTCACCAGCCTCCTCACCCACCTCCTCTCTGCTCCTCACCCACCTCCTCTCTGCTCCTCACCCACCTCCTCTCTGCTCCTCACCCACCTCCTCTCTTCTCCTCACCACCTCCTCTCTGCTCCTCACCCACCTCCTCTCTTCTCCTCACCACCTCCTCTCTGCTCCTCACCCACCTCCTCTCTGCTCCTCACCACCTCCTCTCTGCTCCTCACCACCTCCTCTCTGCTCCTCACCACCTCCTCTCTGCTCATCACCCACCTCCTCTCTGCTCCTCACCACCTCCTCTCTGCTCCTCACCCACCTCCTCTCTGCTCCTCACCCACCTCCTCTCTGCTCCTCACCACCTCCTCTCTGCTCCTCACCCACCTCCTCTCTGCTCCTCACCACCTCCTCTCTGCTCCTCACCACCTCCTCACCACCTCCTCTCTGCTCCTCACCCACCTCCTCTCTGCTCCTCACCCACCTCCTCTCTGCTCCTCACCACCTCCTCTCTGCTCCTCACCCACCTCCTCTCTGCTCCTCACCACCTCCTATCTGCTCCTCACCACCTCCTCACCACCTCCTCTCTGCTCCTCACCCACCTCCTCTCTGCTCCTCACCACCTCCTCTCTGCTCCTCACCACCTCCTCTCTGCTCCTCACCCGCCTCCTCTCTGCTCCTCACCCGCCTCCTCTCTGCTCCTCACCCGCCTCCTCTCTGCTCCTCACCCACCTCCTCTCTGCTCCTCACCCACCTCCTCTCTGCTCCTCACCACCTCCTCTCTGCTCCTCACCCACCTCCTCTCTGCTCCTCACCCGCCTCCTCTCTGCTCCTCACCCACCTCCTCTCTGCTCCTCACCCACCTCCTCTCTGCTCCTCACCACCTCCTCTCTGCTCCTCACCCACCTCCTCTCTGCTCCTCACCCACCTCCTCTCTGCTCCTCACCACCTCCTCTCTGCTCCTCACCCACCTCCTCTCTGCTCCTCACCCACCTCCTCTCTGCTCCTCACCACCTCCTCTCTGCTCCTCACCCACCTCCTCTCTGCTCCTCACCACCTCCTCTCTGCTCCTCACCACCTCCTCACCACCTCCTCTCTGCTCCTCACCCACCTCCTCTCTGCTCCTCACCCACCTCCTCTCTGCTCCTCACCACCTCCTCTCTGCTCCTCACCCACCTCCTCTCTGCTCCTCACCACCTCCTCTCTGCTCCTCACCACCTCCTCTCTGCTCCTCACCACCTCCTCACCACCTCCTCTCTGCTCCTCACCCACCTCCTCTCTGCTCCTCACCACCTCCTCTCTGCTCCTCACCACCTCCTCTCTGCTCCTCACCACCTCCTCTCTGCCTCCTCTCTGCTCCTCACCACCTTCTCTCTGCTCCTCACCACCTCCTCTCTGCTCCTCACCCACCTCCTCTCTGCTCCTCACCCACCTCCTCTCTGCTCCTCACCACCTCCTCTCTGCTCCTCACCCACCTCCTCTCTGCTCCTCACCCACCTCCTCTCTGCTCCTCACCAGCCTCCTCTCTGCTCCTCACCACCTCCTCTCTGCTCCTCACCCACCTCCTCTCTGCTCCTCACCACCTCCTCTCTGCTCCCCACCCACCTCCTCACCCACCTCCTCTCTGCTCCTCACCACCTCCTCTCTGCTCCCCACCCACCTCCTCACCCACCTCCTCTCTGCTCCTCACCCACCTCCTCTCTGCTCCTCTCTGCTCCTCACCACCTCCTCTCTGCTCCTCACCACCTCCTCTCTGCTCCTCACCCAACTCCTCTCTGCTCCTCACCACCTCCT
>NW_028175624.1:117500-120000 GCF_949987555.1 Borostomias antarcticus
GGGAGGGGAGGGGAGGGACTGGGGGGTGGGAGGGGAGGGGAGGGACTGGGGGGTGGGAGGGACTGGGGGTGGGAGGGGAGGGGAGGGGAGGGACTGGGGGGTGGGAGGGACTGGGGGTGGGAGGGGAGGGGAGGGGAGGGGAGGGACTGGGGGGTGGGAGGGGAGGGGAGGGACTGGGGGGTGGGAGGGACTGGGGGGTGGGAGGGGAGGGGAGGGACTGGGGGGTGGGAGGGGAGGGTAAGGAAAGGCCCAGACACCCATGTTGCTCTTGGATTGTATAATGATAGTTGTGAGTCTTAATGGGGGCCCACTTCTCCCTGGGTGAGCTGCTGTGCTCACAAAGCAAGCTGAGGACGCACCTCTTCTGCAGGTGGGTTTTTGTATTTTTATGTTGGAAATAAACTTTGTTAAACTTAGAACGTTGGCATTGAATCTTTCCTGAACAATAATCTGAGACAACAGGTGATAGAGGGATAGAGGGATAGAGGAGGGGACTGAGGTGATAGAGGAGGGGACTCAGGTGATAGAGGGATAGAGGAGGGGACTGAGGTGATAGAGGAGGGGACTCAGGTGATAGAGGGATAGAGGAGGGGACTGAGGTGATAGAGGAGGGGACTCAGGTGATAGAGGAGGGGACTGAGGTGATAGAGGAGGGGACTGAGGTGATAGAGGAGGGGACTGAGGTGATAGAGGAGGGGACTCAGGTGATAGAGGAGGGGACTCAGGTGATAGAGGAGGGGACTGAGGTGATAGAGGAGGGGACTCAGGTGATAGAGGAGGGGACGGGGGGACAACAGGTGATAGAGGGATAGAGGAGGGGACTGGGGTTAAAGATGGAGAGGTGGAGGAAGAGGGGGTACGGGGAGGAGGGATGAGAGAGCAGGAGGGAGGGAGGGAGGGAAGGAGGGAGGGAGGGAGGGATGGGTGGGTGGATGGAGGGATGGAGGGAGGGATAAAGGGATGGATGGATGGAGGGATGGATGGAGGGATGGATGGGTGGATGGATGGATGGATGGATAAAGGGATGGATGGATGGAGGGATGGATGGTTGGAGGGATGATGGATAGATGGAGGGATGGATAAAGGGATGGATGGATGGAGGGATGGATGGGTGGGTGGATAGATGAAGGGGGAAATTAGCAGTTGGAGTGTAGGAGGATGGATGGAGGGAGGGGAAAAGTAGCGTAGGAGAGTAGGAGGATGGAGGGATGTAGAGAGAGAGGGATGGAGGTCAAAGTGTTCTCTCTCTCTCTCTGGGAAGGTTCCAGATTCCCACTGCCTGCAGGCGCAGCTGGGCTCCACAGATCTCAACACGTACGCCTGTGGCATGTGCGTCATCAACACGCTAGCCCACACGGGAAGATGGGAAAACACTTTCTCTCTCTCTCCCCCTCCTCTCTCTCTTCCTGCTCTCTCTCCATATCTCCCTCTCTCTCGACCCCTCCCTCCCTCTCTTCTCATCTCCTCTAAAGACAGACAGAGCAGGGGTGCCCTGGTGGCTCATGGGTAAAGGCGTGTACCACAGTAAGACTAGTCCTTATCACATTAAGACTAGTCCTTATCACATTAAGACTAGTCCTTATCACATTAAGACTAGTCCTTACCACATTAAGACTAGTCCTTATCACATTAAGACTAGTCCTTATCACATTAAGACTAGTCCTTATCACATTAAGACTAGTCCTTACCACATTAAGACTAGTCCTTACCACATTAAGACTAGTCCTTATCACATTAAGACTAGTCCTTATCACAGTAAGACTAGTCCTTATCACATTAAGACTAGTCCTTATCACATTAAGACTAGTCCTTATCACATTAAGACTAGTCCTTATCACATTAAGACTAGTCCTTACCACATTAAGACTAGTCCTTATCACATTAAGACTAGTCCTTATCACATTAAGACTAGTCCTTATCACATTAAGACTAGTCCTTATCACATTAAGACTAGTCCTTATCACATTAAGACTAGTCCTTATCACATTAAGACTAGTCCTTATCACATTAAGACTAGTCCTTATCACATTAAGACTAGTCCTTATCACATTAAGACTAGTCCTTATCACATTAAGACTAGTCCTTATCACATTAAGACTAGTCCTTATCACATTAAGACTAGTCCTTATCACAGTAAGACTAGTCCTTATCACATTAAGACTAGTCCTTATCACATTAAGACTAGTCCTTATCACATTAAGACTAGTCCTTATCACATTAAGACTAGTCCTTATCACATTAAGACTAGTCCTTATCACATTAAGACTAGTCCTTATCACATTAAGACTAGTCCTTATCACAGTAAGACTAGTCCTTATCACATTAAGACTAGTCCTTATCACATTAAGACTAGTCCTTATCACATTAAGACTAGTCCTTATCACATTAAGACTAGTCCTTATCACATTAAGACTAGTCCTTATCACAGTAAGACTAGTCCTTATCACATTAAGACTAGTCCTCATCACATTAAGACTAGTCCTTATCACATTAAGACTAG
>NW_028175624.1:122500-125000 GCF_949987555.1 Borostomias antarcticus
GCGTCTTTGTCCCTCCCAATGGAAACAGGGCCATTTAAACAGAGCGGGACGCGTCTCTGTCCCTCTCAATGGAAACAGGGCCATTTAAACAGAGCGGGACGCGTCTCTGTCCCTCCCAATGGAAACAGGGCCATTTAAACAGAGCGGGACGCGTCTCATATGTGGTATAGTATGAGTCTCACTACCAGCCTGGTCCAGTCCCCCTGCCTCACCGCTGGGTGAGACGACCCACTGACCAGGGTCACATGACCAGGGCTGGGTGAGAGCGCCCTCAGGCTCTGTCACTGACCAGGGTCACATGACCAGGGTCACATGACCAGGGCTGGGTGAGAGCCCTCAGGCTCGGTCACTGACCAGGGTCACATGACCAGGGCTGGGTGAGAGCCCTCAGGCTCGGTCACTGACCAGGGTCACATGACCAGGGTCACATGACCAGGGGCGCATGTCAGTACACAGACCCACCCTGCCGGGGACGGAAGGACACGCCCGCCTCAGAGGCCATGACAAGGACCAGGATGTGGACACCAGGACCAGGATGTGGACACCAGGACCAGGATGTGGACACCAGGACCAGGATGTGGACACCAGGGCCAGGATGTGGACACCAGGACCAGGATGTGGACACCAGGACCAGGATGTGGACACCAGGACCAGGATGTGGACACCAGGACCAGGATGTGGACACCAGGGCCAGGATGTGGACACCAGGACCAGGATGTGGACACCAGGACCAGGATGTGGACACCAGGGCCAGGATGTGGACACCAGGGCCAGGATGTGGACACCAGGACCAGGATGCAGGGATGACAAAAGATATTTCTGAACTAAAGACTGTGTGTCCATCAGTAGTGACTGGTGGCTTTCTGGGTCGTATGAACGAAGTGTCCAGGTGTGGATCCAGACTGACCGGCCAGGTGTGGATCCAGACTGACCAGCCAGGTGTGGATCCAGACTGACCAGCCAGGTGTGGATCCAGACTGACCGGCCAGGTGTGGATCCAGACTGACCGGCCAGGTATAGATCCAGACTGACCAGCCAGGTGTGGATCCAGACTGACCAGCCCAGCTGACAGCCGCTCAGACAGGTGCATGTGTTCAGCCTGACGATCTGCTAGTACACCTGTGTCCTGCACAGTGAGACAAAGCACACAACAATAACAACAACAACATCATCACGAAGACACCAAGCAGACCGTCACACACTTGTAAAAGCGAGTCTATACTGCCGCCTGCTGTTGCATTGTGGGACAGCTCTTTATACAACGTCAACTTTATGCTTCAAATATGTTGTTAAATTACAGCATCTCAGCGTTTCACAATCTCTTTGACCCTATAATGCGGGCTTGTGACCTTATCATTTCCGGTTGCCACTCCCGACTTTTGTTTGGGTAACTGAGGAACGGAAGCCTGCAGATCTGCTCTTCAGTTCGGCATTCGTTCCAAAACACTCTCACACAAACCTTTTATATATTCATACAAAGTCGAATTCATGTTTAAATGCTATTTCATTGCTACTTTATTGCAGCACTTACCCAGTGGGCTAGTAAACTCTTGGTTTATACCTTCCCGCTGTTCAAATGGCGGGTCAGTTACAGACTCGTGTCGGCCTGTTTAACTTCACGTGTCGTTCATAAACGCAGGGCCATTTTGAGGTGCGCAGTGGCAGCAATATGAGAGGTTAAATTATATTCCTGCTCTCTCTTTCACACACACACACGCGCGCGCACATACACACACACACACACACTCTCTGTTTCACACACACGCGCGCGCACATACACACACACACACACACTCTCTCTCTTTCACACACGCACACACACACACACGCACACACACTTGCCAAGTGCTAGGCCTATAGCCTATATCACATCAATTTCAGGTCCTGCATATCAAATGAGAGCGATACAGCCGGAGAGGATGTGATGAAGTCAATTCATCATCCTAAGGTTACAAAAATCCCCGCTTGATGAAAAACGCAATATGTTAAGAACTTGAAGGGTGTCTGAAAGTCAATTAAACATTCATACACTTTTTATTGGATGTTCTGCTCAGCAAAGCCTATTATTTGATGTCAACCAGCCATAAAATGCCGTAATGAAGTGTCCCTAATGCGCATATGCGATTTCAAGGATTAAGGAAATTAGTTCCGTTTTAATCATTGCAACAAACAGATGCAGACGCTTTTATTAGAAAGGAGGAGGCGTTGTGCCTGCCTCGAAAAATACGTCCTCACAATTGATTTAGCTAGACATAATTACACACCTAATGGGAGCGTTCCCCTGATCAGACACGGTGCTCTCTCTCTCTGTCTGTCAGCGGTGTGAAAGACCCCGTCGCTCCGCTCAGAGAGCAGCCCAAACCCCGTAGTCTCTCCCCTCAGAGAGCAGCCCAAACCCCGTAGTCTCTCCCCTCAGAGAGCAGCCCAAACCCCGTAGTCTCTCCCCTCAGAGAGCAGCCCAAACCCCGTAGTCTCTCCCCTCAGAGAGCAGCCCAAACCC
>NW_028175624.1:127500-148115 GCF_949987555.1 Borostomias antarcticus
TCCACCCAATACAACCAGGCCAGATCCAGCCTGGCTTATGTGCGAGGCTGGCTTGTTTCTGTTCAGGACTGGTCGAACAGAAGCTAGTCACGCCACTGAAATAGCTGTGAATTGAAATGACATGAAATAATGTCTGATAAATTAAGATAGGTCTTGTCGCCTGAACACATCAATTCCAATGCTTCCAATGCTAACCCAGCACAATAAGAGTGGGATAGCCAGTTAGCTCATGAGCGCACAACACCTAGCAGCAGCTTCCATAACATAAATAAATGGTAGCGGTCAGTGGCTAAAGCAGTTACACTGATGATTCCTGTAACGTTAGCTATTTTGCGGCAATTGGTTCAACTTCTGTTTCTGGACAAAGGTAAGGGATACAGCCAGATAACACAAGGCTAGCAGACCTACAGCGGGTCCCCGATGCTGCATCAGTATTTATAAGTCCTGGTCATGATCATTTTAATGAGCTCAAATCGCCACCAACTGGCAGCAGCATGGAGTCGGGGGAAGCCACTGCAGGGACCTGGAAGTGGTACCCCCTCATGGATGAGGCGCTTGGGGGGAACCTGGGCCTGAGCCTGCAGCAGACCAGGGTCCTGAGGTAGGGGACAGGCAGGAGAACCAGGGTCCTGAGGTAGGGGACAGGCAGGAGAACCAGGGTCCTGAGGCAGGGGACAGGCAGGAGAACCAGGGAGAGGAGACAGGGGACAGGCAGGAGAACCAGGGTCCTGAGGCAGGGGACAGGCAGGAGAACCAGGGTTCTAAGGCAGGGGACAGGCAGGAGAACCAGGGTTCTGAGGCAGGGGACAGGCAGGAAGAAGGAGAGAGAACCAGGGAGAGGAGGCAGGGGACAGGCAGGAGAACCAGGGTTCTGAGGCAGGGGACAGGCAGGAGAACCAGGGTCCTGAGGCAGGGGACAGGCAGGAGAACCAGGGAGAGGAGGCAGGGGACAGGCAGGAGAACCAGGGTTCTGAGGCAGGGGACAGGCAGGAGAACCAGGGAGAGGAGGCAGGGGACAGGCAGGAGAACCAGGGTCCTGAGGCAGGGGACAGGCAGGAGAACCAGGGAGAGGAGGCAGAAGCAAGGCCTGAGAGGCAGAGCAGGCAGACCCTGTCCTCCAGTTTCTCCGCAGGGTGACGGAGAGGGCAGAGGAGAGAGCCGCAAGAGAGGAAGCTAGAGAGGAGAGACTTCTCGCGTTGTTAGAGAAAAGTCTCCAGTTGGGGAAGTGTTATGACTAAAGGACATAGGCCTGAGAAGGAAAAAAAAAATGTTTGGAGTACTTCTACAGTTATGGGTTTTATATTGGGTTTATATTTAAAACAATATACTCTTGTAATATAATTATAAAAATAAATAAATAAAAACGTTTTGCTTTTGGAAAAAAATAATATATTAATATGATGTTTTAAAAACACAGGTATGCCTGATTAAGCAATGCTACATTTACACTTAGTAGTATAGATTATGTTCAATTACTACATTGGAAGGAAGAAGGAGATCATTTTCGCGGTGCCACATGCTTTCAGTCTGAAGATGGAGAACAGGGTTGATCAAGCTTTCAGTCTGAAGATGGAGAACAGGGTTGATCATGCTTTCAGTCTGAAGATGGAGAACAGGGTTGATCTGAAGATGGAGAACAGGGTTGATCTGAAGATGGAGAACAGGGTTGATCAAGCTTTCAGTCTGAAGATGGAGAACAGGGTTGATCTGAAGATGGAGAACAGGGTTGATCAAGCTTTCAGTCTGAAGATGGAGAACAGGGTTGATCATGCTTTCAGTCTGAAGATGGAGAACAGGGTTGATCTGAAGATGGAGAACAGGGTTGATCTGAAGATGGAGAACAGGGTTGATCTGAAGATGGAGAACAGGGTTGATCTGAAGATGGAGAACAGGGTTGATCTGAAGATGGAGAACAGGGTTGATCAAGCTTTCAGTCTGAAGATGGAGAACAGGGTTGATCATGCTTTCAGTCTGAAGATGGAGAACAGGGTTGATCTGAAGATGGAGAACAGGGTTGATCTGAAGATGGAGAACAGGGTTGATCATGCTTTCAGTCTGAAGATGGAGAACAGGGTTGATCAAGCTTTCAGTCTGAAGATGGAGAACAGGGTTGATCTGAAGATGGAGAACAGGGTTGATCTGAAGATGGAGAACAGGGTTGATCTGAAGATGGAGAACAGGGTTGATCAAGCTTTCAGTCTGAAGATGGAGAACAGGGTTGATCTGAAGATGGAGAACAGGGTTGATCTGAAGATGGAGAACAGGGTTGATCATGCTTTCAGTCTGAAGATGGAGAACAGGGTTGATCATGCTTTCAGTCTGAAGATGGAGAACAGGGTTGATCAAGCTTTCAGTCTGAAGATGGAGAACAGGGTTGATCTGAAGATGGAGAACAGGGTTGATCTGAAGATGGAGAACAGGGTTGATCATGCTTTCAGTCTGAAGATGGAGAACAGGGTTGATCTGAAGATGGAGAACAGGGTTGATCTGAAGATGGAGAACAGGGTTGATCTGAAGATGGAGAACAGGGTTGATCATGCTTTCAGTCTGAAGATGGAGAACAGGGTTGATCATGCTTTCAGTCTGAAGATGGAGAACAGGGTTGATCTGAAGATGGAGAACAGGGTTGATCTGAAGATGGAGAACAGGGTTGATCTGAAGATGGAGAACAGGGTTGATCAAGCTTTCAGTCTGAAGATGGAGAACAGGGTTGATCTGAAGATGGAGAACAGGGTTGATCATGCTTTCAGTCTGAAGATGGAGAACAGGGTTGATCTGAAGATGGAGAACAGGGTTGATCTGAAGATGGAGAACAGGGTTGATCAAGCTTTCAGTCTGAAGATGGAGAACAGGGTTGATCATGCTTTCAGTCTGAAGATGGAGAACAGGGTTGATCTGAAGATGGAGAACAGGGTTGATCAAGCTTTCAGTCTGAAGATGGAGAACAGGGTTGATCATGCTTTCAGTCTGAAGATGGAGAACAGGGTTGATCTGAAGATGGAGAACAGGGTTGATCTGAAGATGGAGAACAGGGTTGATCTGAAGATGGAGAACAGGGTTGATCTGAAGATGGAGAACAGGGTTGATCAAGCTTTCAGTCTGAAGATGGAGAACAGGGTTGATCTGAAGATGGAGAACAGGGTTGATCTGAAGATGGAGAACAGGGTTGATCTGAAGATGGAGAACAGGGTTGATCAAGCTTTCAGTCTGAAGATGGAGAACAGGGTTGATCTGAAGATGGAGAACAGGGTTGATCTGAAGATGGAGAACAGGGTTGATCATGCTTTCAGTCTGAAGATGGAGAACAGGGTTGATCATGCTTTCAGTCTGAAGATGGAGAACAGGGTTGATCATGCTTTCAGTCTGAAGATGGAGAACAGGGTTGATCTGAAGATGGAGAACAGGGTTGATCTGAAGATGGAGAACAGGGTTGATCTGAAGATGGAGAACAGGGTTGATCAAGCTTTCAGTCTGAAGATGGAGAACAGGGTTGATCTGAAGATGGAGAACAGGGTTGATCTGAAGATGGAGAACAGGGTTGATCTGAAGATGGAGAACAGGGTTGATCAAGCTTTCAGTCTGAAGATGGAGAACAGGGTTGATCTGAAGATGGAGAACAGGGTTGATCTGAAGATGGAGAACAGGGTTGATCTGAAGATGGAGAACAGGGTTGATAATGCTAGGAGTCTGAAGATGGAGAACAGGGTTGATCAAGCTTGTAGGTAGGCTATGGCTAATCTGGGTGCCAATATTGCTTTGCATGTAAAACATTAATTGAATGTGATTTATATGTTAGGTCTATCATTATTATTGTTATTATTATACTGTAAATATATGAGCTCATTGGGTCCTAGAAATGCGCTCTACTGATTTATTATTATGTTACGTCGTGGTTGATATCGCCGTGCACATTTGAGGGGAGAGTAGGCTAGCTCACCGATGTCTTCCTATGTTTACCACGTTGGACTTCTAATGGAATTGTATATCCATTGCCATGTTTAATAGCTCTGTAGATATCAATGTAAAAATGCGTTCATAACGTGAAGGTTGCACGTTATGTGGCTTATTAGATATCTTGTGTGGTCGTGTAACATAATAGCCAACTGTGGTTAAAGGTATCCCATGTACTCCAGGCCTGGGGCCATCTGGTCCATGTGTTACAGAGGCTAATTGTGTTACCTTTCTTTATACAACGGTTAGTTCTGGTTCTTTTCTTAAGCAACAGCTTCGCGTCGTGCCTAACAACGCCCCCTAGCTGTTATAAAATCACTATAAAACACGGCCTCTCGTGGTTTATTGCTTAAGTACAGAATATTAAACACTGTCATCCGGCAGGGATCAGACAACCAGACCAACATAAACTTGTGAGTAATGGCAACATATTGGTGTTATGAACAAGATGAATAGAGAAAGAAATCATATAGGGTGGTGTTGTTTGTATTTAACATTTATGCATTTTAAATTTAACAGGAATAATGCAGTCAGATGGGTTGTGCTTTTGCACATAACATGGATACAATTAAAGAAAAAAAAAGTGGTGATAGATATAGTTTGGATCATTAGCTTCCCTATTGGACAGGTACTGTGCGCGACGGGAACGCTGATCCAGTGCCTTCCATAAAAAAAAATTTAAAACAAAAAAGAAGTGATTCTATAAAGTCAAAGCCTCAAGGCGGTAAAAAAAGAAGTGATTGGTGATCTTCCCCCTCTCTTCTTCCAAGCTCACAGGTAATCATGGCCCTCAGGAGCTGGATGGATCCAGATGACCAGGAGCAGAGACAGCCGCTGCCATCTGCTGTCTGATTCGCTCCCCACGCTGCTGATCCTGGAGATGTGGCTCGTCAGCGGTGTCATCAGGCCTGAAGACCTCCTCGGCTGGCTCCATGACGTCACCATTTGATGTGCACAGGTTGTCTATGTCTGTCACACGGGGTACACTAATAATGTAGTAAAGACTTCATGAACATTAGCCATCTGACTGGCTTCCTTGAAGCTAGCTAGCTAACAAGTAATAGAAGTTGGTTGGTCTATTTACCGGTTGACGTCTGTGAATCAGCAACAGACGCATCAGATGGTCAAGGTGAGCTCTTCTGCGTGTCACGGCACCGCCGCGTCAGCCTCGTCCACCTCCTCAGCCCCCTGACCCCGGCCCGAGCCCCGGTTCTGACGCTGGTCCCCAGCCTGTCCCCCAGCCTGACCCTGTCTCTCCAGTGCCGGACTCCGTTTCCCCCAGCACCTCCCAGAGCCTGCAGCGGGAACTGCGGGCACGTCTGCGGTCACAAGCCAGACACGCCCCCGATCCACACCTGCCGTGCGTCACCTTGATTGCCTCTCCTCCACACCTCAACGCACCTGGTCCTGATCAACCAATCGCCAGCAGGATAAGAAGCCGGTCCACACAGCCCTCTGTGCCAGATCGTTGACCAACCCAGTGGGTAACACGACTCCAGCTAAATCCCTACTCCTTACTTGAGCCTGTCTCACCGTTCTTTGTTTTCATTTATCCTAGTTAACCTGCCTGACCCACGCCTGCCTGAGGACCACGAACCTGCCTGACCCACGCCTGTCTGACTACCACGCTCCTGCCTGACCCACGCCTGCCTGAGTACCACGCTCCTGCCTGACCCACGCCTGTCTGAGTACCACGCTCCTGCCCGACCCACGCCTGTCTGACTACCACGTCCCTGCCTGACCCCCGCTTGCCTCTCCGACCTGATCCTGCCTGGCCATACCAAATAAACACGCCTCCGGGCTTCACCTCCAAGCCTTTTTTGAGTCTGCTTTTGGGTCCTCCTCCGCTAGCCCTAACACTGCGCCTTCACCTCTGCCTCAGGAAAAGAAGCTGAACTAGCAGCAACGAAGCGACATTCAGGATCGGCATTGTGTAGGCTAAGTCACCTCACCGTTTTCCTTTCTCCCACACTGAGGTAAATCTCAAACGCCCGGCATTAGTGAACTCTAGCTCACGGAGCTAAACAGTAAACATGTAATGTTTGTAAACATGTTACTTGATCGTGCGCTTCATAGCTAGCTAGGTAGCGCGGCTATAGCCAACGTTACATCTTGCAATTAACAGACAGGACCAAAGTAGAAAAACCACACATGCACATCATTAGAATTTCAATTTCAAAAGTTTATTTGGGATTTAACATTCAAAATTATTTTCAGCTAAATGACTAATGTAGGCCTAATGTAATGCTCTTCACATGGGCAGCCATTGTTCAAGTGCTCAGTCCAGGTCCTGGTCAGGGACCAGACAAGAGAATTAGCCTACTGAAAAAAAAAAACGTGTGAAAGGTTGTAAGTCAGTGTTTGAATGCTTGAACACAGTTTTGCAAGATTGAAAATAAGTTTTGAAGGCTTGCACAATGTTTTGGTAGGTTGAAAATAAAATTTGAATCTCTGAAAATGTTGTTTTGTATTTGAGTTTTCCCTTTTCACAGCTGCAACACTCCTTTTTCAACCATTCAAAGTCACTTTCTCAGAGATTTGGCCACACACCTGCGGGGTTGTGAGTCATGTCATTTTGGCAGCGTTCTTACGCAGACGGTTTTGAAAAGGTGGACTTGAAACTCCACAGCAGCTGTCTGAAATGTAAAGTTGAAACTCAGTGTTTGAATGCTTGAAATAAGTTTTGAAGGCTTGCACAATGTTTTGATAGGTTGAAAATAAAATCCAAATCTCTGCAATTACTGCAAACATGGTTTTGTATTTGAGTTTTCCTTTTTCACAGCTGCAACACTCCTTTTTCAACCATTCAAAGTCACTTTTTCAGAGATTTGGCCACACACCTGCGGGGTTGTGAGTCATGTCATTTTTGGCAGCGTTCTTCCGCAGACGGTTTTGAAAAGGTGGACTTGAAACTCCACAGCAGCTGTCTGAACATTGTGTGGCAGTAGGGGGCGCTGTTGCACATGTTCTGCATGGATGGCTTAGCTGGCCTACCTCGCGGCTCCATGCGCATTACGCGCAATCTTGGACTTTTTTTCACCTTAAGACACCCATAAATCTATGCTACCTTCATGTCGAGACATATTAAAAACATTTTTTCACCCAAGACACCCATAAATCTATGCTGTGGTGACCCACAATATTACTATAGGCTATTACTATCTTAATGTGGTTGCCTACTGTTTAGGAGTCTAATTGTCAACCTAACTCCGCCCAGGTATTGGTTCACCACAATAGTTTTACTGAGACATCTCAAGTATTCTGTGTTTTAAGGGTAAGTTGTCCTCAGAGTAGCTTACTCCTCTCCCTTTCTCCAGCATATAGGCCTACGGGAACAGATGCATAGTCTTCAATAGGCCTACTAGTGTGCCTATGATAATAATGGTGAAAAGAATGAGGATATGTTTAAGTATATCTGTGGTGGTGATAGGATTAGGATAGTATATCTGTGGTGGTGATAGGATTAGGATAGTATATCTGTGGTGGTGATAGGATTAGGATAGTATATCTGTGGTGGTGATAGGATTAGGATAGTATATCTGTGGTGGTGATAGGCCTACAGATAGGATTAGGATAGTGGTGATGAAGGGCTTTGAGAAGCTGGCAAAGGACCACATCTAGCCTCCTCCTCACTGCCCAGCACATCTGACCCCTACACTTCCCTCCTCCTCACTACCCCCCACATCTGACCCCTACACTTCCCTCCTCCTCACTACCCAACACATCTGACCCCTACACTTCCCTCCTCCTCACTGCCCAACACATCTGACCCCTACACTTCCCTCCTCCTCACTACCCAACACATCTGACCCCTACACTTCCCTCCTCCTCACTACCCAGCACATCTGACCCCTACACTTCCCTCCTCCTCACTACCCAACACATCTGACCCCTACACTTCCCTCCTCCTCACTACCCAGCACATCTGACCCCTACACTTCCCTCCTCCTCACTACCCAACACATCTGACCCCTACACTTCCCTCCTCCTCACTACCCAACACATCTGACCCCTACACTTCCCTCCTCCTCACTACCCAACACATCTGACCCCTACACTTCCCTCCTCACTACCCAGCACATCTGACCCCTACACTTCCCTCCTCCTCACTGCCCAGCACATCTGACCCCTACACTTCCCTCCTCACTACCCAACACATCTGACCCCTACACTTCCCTCCTCCTCACTACCCAGCACATCTGACCCCTACACTTCCCTCCTCCTCACTGCCCCCCACATCTGACCCCTACACTTCCCTCCTCCTCACTACCCAACACATCTGACCCCTACACTTCCCTCCTCACTACCCAACACATCTGACCCCTACACTCCCCTCACTACCCAACACACCTGACCCCTACACTTCCCTCCTCACTGCCCCCCACATCTGACCCCTACACTTCCCTCCTCCTCACTACCCAACACATCTGACCCCTACACTTCCCTCCTCACTACCCAACACATCTGACCCCTACACTTCCCTCCTCACTACCCAGCACATCTGACCCCTACACTTCCCTCCTCCTCACTACCCAACACATCTGACCCCTACACTTCCCTCCTCCTCACTGCCCAACACATCTGACCCCTACACTTCCCTCCTCCTCACTACCCAACACATCTGACCCCTACACTTCCCTCCTCCTCACTACCCAACACATCTGACCCCTACACTTCCCTCCTCCTCACTACCCAACACATCTGACCCCTACACTTCCCTCCTCCTCACTGCCCAACACATCTGACCCCTACACTTCCCTCCTCCTCACTGCCCCCCACATCTGACCCCTACACTTCCCTCCTCCTCACTACCCAGCACATCTGACCCCTACACTTCCCTCCTCCTCACTACCCAACACATCTGACCCCTACACTTCCCTCCTCCTCACTACCCAACACATCTGACCCCTACACTTCCCTCCTCCTCACTACCCAACACATCTGACCCCTACACTTCCCTCCTCCTCACTACCCAACACATCTGACCCCTACACTTCCCTCCTCACTACCCCCCACATCTGACCCCTACACTTCCCTCCTCACTACCCAACACATCTGACCCCTACACTTCCCTCCTCCTCACTACCCAACACATCTGACCCCTACACTCCCCTCCTCACTACCCAACACATCTGACCCCTACACTTCCCTCCTCACTACCCAGCACATCTGACCCCTACACTTCCCTCCTCACTACCCCCCACATCTGACCCCTACACTTCCCTCCTCCTCACTGCCCCCCACATCTGACCCCTACACTTCCCTCCTCCTCACTACCCAACACATCTGACCCCTACACTTCCCTCCTCACTACCCCCCACATCTGACCCCTACACTTCCCTCCTCCTCACTGCCCCCCACATCTGACCCCTACACTCCCCTCCTCCTCACTACCCAGCACATCTGACCCCTACACTTCCCTCCTCCTCACTGCCCCCCACATCTGACCCCTACACTTCCCTCCTCCTCACTACCCAGCACATCTGACCCCTACACTCCCCTCCTCCTCACTACCCAGCACATCTGACCCCTACACTTCCCTCCTCCTCACTACCCAGCACATCTGACCCCTACACTCCCCTCCTCCTCACTACCCAGCACATCTGACCCCTACACTTCCCTCCTCCTCACTGCCCCCCACATCTGACCCCTACACTTCCCTCCTCACTACCCCCCACATCTGACCCCTACACTTCCCTCCTCACTGCCCCCCACATCTGACCCCTACACTTCCCTCCTCACTACCCAACACATCTGACCCCTACACTTCCCTCCTCCTCACTACCCAACACATCTGACCCCTACACTTCCCTCCTCCTCACTACCCAGCACATCTGACCCCTACACTTCCCTCCTCACTGCCCCCCACATCTGACCCCTACACTTCCCTCCTCCTCACTACCCAGCACATCTGACCCCTACACTTCCCTCCTCCTCACTACCCAACACATCTGACCCCTACACTTCCCTCCTCCTCACTACCCAGCACACCTGACCCCTACACTTCCCTCCTCCTCACTACCCAGCACATCTGACCCCTACACTTCCCTCCTCACTACCCAGCACATCTGACCCCTACACTTCCCTCCTCCTCACTACCCAGCACATCTGACCCCTACACTTCCCTCCTCCTCACTACCCACCACATCTGACCCCTACACTTCCCTCCTCCTCACTGCCCAACACATCTGACCCCTACACTTCCCTCCTCACTACCCAACACATCTGACCCCTACACTTCCCTCCTCCTCACTGCCCCCCACATCTGACCCCTACACTTCCCTCCTCCTCACTACCCAACACATCTGACCCCTACACTTCCCTCCTCCTCACTACCCAACACATCTGACCCCTACACTTCCCTCCTCCTCACTGCCCAGCACATCTGACCCCTACACTTCCCTCCTCCTCACTACCCAACACATCTGACCCCTACACTTCCCTCCTCCTCACTGCCCAGCACACCTGACCCCTACACTTCCCTCCTCCTCACTACCCAGCACATCTGACCCCTACACTTCCCTCCTCCTCACTACCCAACACATCTGACCCCTACACTTCCCTCCTCCTCACTGCCCCCCACATCTGACCCCTACACTTCCCTCCTCACTACCCAGCACATCTGACCCCTACACTTCCCTCCTCCTCACTACCCCCCACATCTGACCCCTACACTTCCCTCCTCCTCACTACCCAACACATCTGACCCCTACACTTCCCTCCTCCTCACTACCCAACACATCTGACCCCTACACTTCCCTCCTCCTCACTACCCCCCACATCTGACCCCTACACTTCCCTCCTCCTCACTACCCAACACATCTGACCCCTACACTTCCCTCCTCCTCACTGCCCAACACATCTGACCCCTACACTTCCCTCCTCCTCACTGCCCCGCACATCTGACCCCTACACTTCCCTCCTCCTCACTACCCAACACATCTGACCCCTACACTTCCCTCCTCCTCACTACCCAACACATCTGACCCCTACACTTCCCTCCTCCTCACTGCCCAGCACATCTGACCCCTACACTTCCCTCCTCACTACCCAACACATCTGACCCCTACACTTCCCTCCTCCTCACTACCCAACACATCTGACCCCTACACTTCCCTCCTCACTACCCAGCACATCTGACCCCTACACTTCCCTCCTCCTCACTACCCAACACATCTGACCCCTACACTTCCCTCCTCCTCACTGCCCAACACATCTGACCCCTACACTTCCCTCCTCCTCACTACCCAGCACATCTGACCCCTACACTTCCCTCCTCCTCACTGCCCCCCACATCTGACCCCTACACTTCCCTCCTCCTCACTGCCCAACACATCTGACCCCTACACTTCCCTCCTCCTCACTACCCAGCACATCTGACCCCTACACTTCCCTCCTCCTCACTACCCAGCACATCTGACCCCTACACTTCCCTCCTCCTCACTGCCCAACACATCTGACCCCTACACTTCCCTCCTCCTCACTGCCCCCCACATCTGACCCCTACACTTCCCTCCTCCTCACTGCCCAACACATCTGACCCCTACACTCCCCTCCTCCTCACTGCCCCCCACATCTGACCCCTACACTTCCCTCCTCCTCACTGCCCCCCACATCTGACCCCTACACTTCCCTCCTCCTCACTACCCAACACATCTGACCCCTACACTTCCCTCCTCCTCACTGCCCAGCACATCTGACCCCTACACTTCCCTCCTCACTACCCAGCACATCTGACCCCTACACTCCCCTCCTCCTCACTACCCAACACATCTGACCCCTACACTTCCCTCCTCCTCACTACCCCCCACATCTGACCCCTACACTTCCCTCCTCCTCACTGCCCAACACATCTGACCCCTACACTTCCCTCCTCCTCACTACCCAACACATCTGACCCCTACACTTCCCTCCTCCTCACTGCCCAGCACATCTGACCCCTACACTTCCCTCCTCCTCACTGCCCAGCACATCTGACCCCTACACTTCCCTCCTCCTCACTACCCAACACATCTGACCCCTACACTTCCCTCCTCCTCACTGCCCCCCACATCTGACCCCTACACTTCCCTCCTCACTACCCCCCACATCTGACCCCTACACTTCCCTCCTCCTCACTACCCAACACATCTGACCCCTACACTTCCTTCCTCCTCACTGCCCAGCACATCTGACCCCTACACTTCCCTCCTCCTCACTGCCCAACACATCTGACCCCTACACTTCCCTCCTCCTCACTACCCAACACATCTGACCCCTACACTTCCCTCCTCCTCACTGCCCAGCACATCTGACCCCTACACTTCCCTCCTCCTCACTGCCCAACACATCTGACCCCTACACTTCCCTCCTCCTCACTACCCAGCACATCTGACCCCTACACTTCCCTCCTCCTCACTACCCAACACATCTGACCCCTACACTTCCCTCCTCACTACCCAGCACATCTGACCCCTACACTTCCCTCCTCCTCACTGCCCCCCACATCTGACCCCTACACTTCCCTCCTCACTACCCAACACATCTGACCCCTACACTTCCCTCCTCCTCACTACCCCCCACATCTGACCCCTACACTTCCCTCCTCCTCACTACCCAACACATCTGACCCCTACACTTCCCTCCTCCTCACTGCCCAACACATCTGACCCCTACACTTCCCTCCTCCTCACTACCCAACACATCTGACCCCTACACTTCCCTCCTCCTCACTACCCAGCACATCTGACCCCTACACTTCCCTCCTCCTCACTACCCAACACATCTGACCCCTACACTTCCCTCCTCCTCACTACCCAGCACATCTGACCCCTACACTTCCCTCCTCCTCACTACCCAACACATCTGACCCCTACACTTCCCTCCTCCTCACTACCCAACACATCTGACCCCTACACTTCCCTCCTCCTCACTACCCAACACATCTGACCCCTACACTTCCCTCCTCACTACCCAGCACATCTGACCCCTACACTTCCCTCCTCCTCACTGCCCAGCACATCTGACCCCTACACTTCCCTCCTCACTACCCAACACATCTGACCCCTACACTTCCCTCCTCCTCACTACCCAGCACATCTGACCCCTACACTTCCCTCCTCCTCACTGCCCCCCACATCTGACCCCTACACTTCCCTCCTCCTCACTACCCAACACATCTGACCCCTACACTTCCCTCCTCACTACCCAACACATCTGACCCCTACACTCCCCTCACTACCCAACACACCTGACCCCTACACTTCCCTCCTCACTGCCCCCCACATCTGACCCCTACACTTCCCTCCTCCTCACTACCCAACACATCTGACCCCTACACTTCCCTCCTCACTACCCAACACATCTGACCCCTACACTTCCCTCCTCACTACCCAGCACATCTGACCCCTACACTTCCCTCCTCCTCACTACCCAACACATCTGACCCCTACACTTCCCTCCTCCTCACTGCCCAACACATCTGACCCCTACACTTCCCTCCTCCTCACTACCCAACACATCTGACCCCTACACTTCCCTCCTCCTCACTACCCAACACATCTGACCCCTACACTTCCCTCCTCCTCACTACCCAACACATCTGACCCCTACACTTCCCTCCTCCTCACTGCCCAACACATCTGACCCCTACACTTCCCTCCTCCTCACTGCCCCCCACATCTGACCCCTACACTTCCCTCCTCCTCACTACCCAGCACATCTGACCCCTACACTTCCCTCCTCCTCACTACCCAACACATCTGACCCCTACACTTCCCTCCTCCTCACTACCCAACACATCTGACCCCTACACTTCCCTCCTCCTCACTACCCAACACATCTGACCCCTACACTTCCCTCCTCCTCACTACCCAACACATCTGACCCCTACACTTCCCTCCTCACTACCCCCCACATCTGACCCCTACACTTCCCTCCTCACTACCCAACACATCTGACCCCTACACTTCCCTCCTCCTCACTACCCAACACATCTGACCCCTACACTCCCCTCCTCACTACCCAACACATCTGACCCCTACACTTCCCTCCTCACTACCCAGCACATCTGACCCCTACACTTCCCTCCTCACTACCCCCCACATCTGACCCCTACACTTCCCTCCTCCTCACTGCCCCCCACATCTGACCCCTACACTTCCCTCCTCCTCACTACCCCCCACATCTGACCCCTACACTTCCCTCCTCCTCACTACCCCCCACATCTGACCCCTACACTTCCCTCCTCCTCACTACCCAACACATCTGACCCCTACACTTCCCTCCTCACTACCCCCCACATCTGACCCCTACACTTCCCTCCTCCTCACTGCCCCCCACATCTGACCCCTACACTCCCCTCCTCCTCACTACCCAGCACATCTGACCCCTACACTTCCCTCCTCCTCACTGCCCCCCACATCTGACCCCTACACTTCCCTCCTCCTCACTACCCAGCACATCTGACCCCTACACTCCCCTCCTCCTCACTACCCAGCACATCTGACCCCTACACTTCCCTCCTCCTCACTACCCAGCACATCTGACCCCTACACTCCCCTCCTCCTCACTACCCAGCACATCTGACCCCTACACTTCCCTCCTCCTCACTGCCCCCCACATCTGACCCCTACACTTCCCTCCTCACTACCCCCCACATCTGACCCCTACACTTCCCTCCTCACTGCCCCCCACATCTGACCCCTACACTTCCCTCCTCACTACCCAACACATCTGACCCCTACACTTCCCTCCTCCTCACTACCCAACACATCTGACCCCTACACTTCCCTCCTCCTCACTACCCAGCACATCTGACCCCTACACTTCCCTCCTCACTGCCCCCCACATCTGACCCCTACACTTCCCTCCTCCTCACTACCCAGCACATCTGACCCCTACACTTCCCTCCTCCTCACTACCCAACACATCTGACCCCTACACTTCCCTCCTCCTCACTACCCAGCACACCTGACCCCTACACTTCCCTCCTCCTCACTACCCAGCACATCTGACCCCTACACTTCCCTCCTCACTACCCAGCACATCTGACCCCTACACTTCCCTCCTCCTCACTACCCAGCACATCTGACCCCTACACTTCCCTCCTCCTCACTACCCACCACATCTGACCCCTACACTTCCCTCCTCCTCACTGCCCAACACATCTGACCCCTACACTTCCCTCCTCACTACCCAACACATCTGACCCCTACACTTCCCTCCTCCTCACTGCCCCCCACATCTGACCCCTACACTTCCCTCCTCCTCACTACCCAACACATCTGACCCCTACACTTCCCTCCTCCTCACTACCCAACACATCTGACCCCTACACTTCCCTCCTCCTCACTGCCCAGCACATCTGACCCCTACACTTCCCTCCTCCTCACTACCCAACACATCTGACCCCTACACTTCCCTCCTCCTCACTGCCCAGCACACCTGACCCCTACACTTCCCTCCTCCTCACTACCCAGCACATCTGACCCCTACACTTCCCTCCTCCTCACTACCCAACACATCTGACCCCTACACTTCCCTCCTCCTCACTGCCCCCCACATCTGACCCCTACACTTCCCTCCTCACTACCCAGCACATCTGACCCCTACACTTCCCTCCTCCTCACTACCCCCCACATCTGACCCCTACACTTCCCTCCTCCTCACTACCCAACACATCTGACCCCTACACTTCCCTCCTCCTCACTACCCAACACATCTGACCCCTACACTTCCCTCCTCCTCACTACCCCCCACATCTGACCCCTACACTTCCCTCCTCCTCACTACCCAACACATCTGACCCCTACACTTCCCTCCTCCTCACTGCCCAACACATCTGACCCCTACACTTCCCTCCTCCTCACTGCCCCGCACATCTGACCCCTACACTTCCCTCCTCCTCACTACCCAACACATCTGACCCCTACACTTCCCTCCTCCTCACTACCCAACACATCTGACCCCTACACTTCCCTCCTCCTCACTGCCCAGCACATCTGACCCCTACACTTCCCTCCTCACTACCCAACACATCTGACCCCTACACTTCCCTCCTCCTCACTACCCAACACATCTGACCCCTACACTTCCCTCCTCACTACCCAGCACATCTGACCCCTACACTTCCCTCCTCCTCACTACCCAACACATCTGACCCCTACACTTCCCTCCTCCTCACTGCCCAACACATCTGACCCCTACACTTCCCTCCTCCTCACTACCCAGCACATCTGACCCCTACACTTCCCTCCTCCTCACTGCCCCCCACATCTGACCCCTACACTTCCCTCCTCCTCACTGCCCAACACATCTGACCCCTACACTTCCCTCCTCCTCACTACCCAGCACATCTGACCCCTACACTTCCCTCCTCCTCACTACCCAGCACATCTGACCCCTACACTTCCCTCCTCCTCACTGCCCAACACATCTGACCCCTACACTTCCCTCCTCCTCACTGCCCCCCACATCTGACCCCTACACTTCCCTCCTCCTCACTGCCCAACACATCTGACCCCTACACTCCCCTCCTCCTCACTGCCCCCCACATCTGACCCCTACACTTCCCTCCTCCTCACTGCCCCCCACATCTGACCCCTACACTTCCCTCCTCCTCACTACCCAACACATCTGACCCCTACACTTCCCTCCTCCTCACTGCCCAGCACATCTGACCCCTACACTTCCCTCCTCACTACCCAGCACATCTGACCCCTACACTCCCCTCCTCCTCACTACCCAACACATCTGACCCCTACACTTCCCTCCTCCTCACTACCCCCCACATCTGACCCCTACACTTCCCTCCTCCTCACTGCCCAACACATCTGACCCCTACACTTCCCTCCTCCTCACTACCCAACACATCTGACCCCTACACTTCCCTCCTCCTCACTGCCCAGCACATCTGACCCCTACACTTCCCTCCTCCTCACTGCCCAGCACATCTGACCCCTACACTTCCCTCCTCCTCACTACCCAACACATCTGACCCCTACACTTCCCTCCTCCTCACTGCCCCCCACATCTGACCCCTACACTTCCCTCCTCACTACCCCCCACATCTGACCCCTACACTTCCCTCCTCCTCACTACCCAACACATCTGACCCCTACACTTCCTTCCTCCTCACTGCCCAGCACATCTGACCCCTACACTTCCCTCCTCCTCACTGCCCAACACATCTGACCCCTACACTTCCCTCCTCCTCACTACCCAACACATCTGACCCCTACACTTCCCTCCTCCTCACTGCCCAGCACATCTGACCCCTACACTTCCCTCCTCCTCACTGCCCAACACATCTGACCCCTACACTTCCCTCCTCCTCACTACCCAGCACATCTGACCCCTACACTTCCCTCCTCCTCACTACCCAACACATCTGACCCCTACACTTCCCTCCTCACTACCCAGCACATCTGACCCCTACACTTCCCTCCTCCTCACTGCCCCCCACATCTGACCCCTACACTTCCCTCCTCACTACCCAACACATCTGACCCCTACACTTCCCTCCTCCTCACTACCCAACACATCTGACCCCTACACTTCCCTCCTCCTCACTGCCCAGCACATCTGACCCCTACACTTCCCTCCTCACTACCCAACACATCTGACCCCTACACTTCCCTCCTCCTCACTACCCAACACATCTGACCCCTACACTTCCCTCCTCCTCACTACCCAGCACATCTGACCCCTACACTTCCCTCCTCCTCACTACCCAGCACATCTGACCCCTACACTTCCCTCCTCCTCACTACCCAACACATCTGACCCCTACACTTCCCTCCTCCTCACTACCCAACACATCTGACCCCTACACTTCCCTCCTCCTCACTGCCCAACACATCTGACCCCTACACTCCCCTCCTCCTCACTACCCAGCACATCTGACCCCTACACTTCCCTCCTCCTCACTACCCAGCACATCTGACCCCTACACTTCCCTCCTCCTCACTACCCAACACATCTGACCCCTACACTTCCCTCCTCCTCACTGCCCCCCACATCTGACCCCTACACTTCCCTCCTCACTACCCAACACATCTGACCCCTACACTTCCCTCCTCACTACCCCCCACATCTGACCCCTACACTTCCCTCCTCACTACCCAGCACATCTGACCCCTACACTTCCCTCCTCCTCACTACCCAACACATCTGACCCCTACACTTCCCTCCTCCTCACTACCCCCCACATCTGACCCCTACACTTCCCTCCTCCTCACTACCCAGCACATCTGACCCCTACACTTCCCTCCTCCTCACTACCCCCTACATCTGACCCCTACACTTCCCTCCTCCTCACTACCCAACACATCTGACCCCTACACTTCCCTCCTCCTCACTACCCAGCACATCTGACCCCTACACTTCCCTCCTCCTCACTACCCAGCACATCTGACCCCTACACTCCCCTCCTCACTGCCCAGCACACCTGACCCCTACACTTCCCTCCTCCTCACTGCCCAGCACATCTGACCCCTACACTTCCCATACTGACCCAGCAGATCCACAGAGAATGCTATTCCCCACATCCTCCACGCTGTCCTACCCCACCTGGACAAGAGTAAGGGGAAAGTGTTGAATTGCGTGCATCTTCAAGTAGGCTATCTGGGCATGGAGATCTCCAGCAACCCGACATGGTTCACTCAGGCGTCTGTAGAGATTGGGGGGGGGGGGCAGGCCATTCACCGCGGGCCAGGCCACCGGGAAAATGCTCCCGATGGCCAGTCCGCCCCTGGGCATGACACACGCAAGGACACAACGAGGTCTTGCGTGGCCTTGCGAAGCTTGCGCTTATGTAGTTTGCGTCGACTATGAATCCGACCTAAGCTGCATTACTTTACAATCGTTTAGCTGACGGTTTGATCCAAATGCAGGGAACCATTTCCACCGGCGACACCTGACAGTTGCATGTGTGGGCTGTGTGATGTCACCGCTCAGGTGCATGTGTGGGCTGTGTGATGTCACCGCTCAGGTGCATGTGTGGGCTGTGTGATGTCACCGCTCAGGTGCATGTGTGGGCTGTGTGATGTCACCGCTCAGGTGCATGTGTGGGCTGTGTGATGTCACCGCTCAGTTGCATGTGTGGGCTGTGCGATGTCACCGCTCAGGTGCATGTGTGGGCTGTGTGATGTCACCGCTCAGTTGCATGTGTGGGCTGTGTGATGTCACCGCTCAGTTGCATGTGTGGGCTGTGTGATGTCACCGCTCAGGTGCATGTGTGGGCTGTGTGATGTCACCGCTCAGGTGCATGTGTGGGCTGTGTGATGTCACCGCTCAGGTGCATGTGTGGGCTGTGTGATGTCACCGCTCAGGTGCATGTGTGGGCTGTGCGATGTCACCGCTCAGGTGCATGTGTGGGCTGTGTGATGTCACCGCTCAGGTGCATGTGTGGGCTGTGCGATGTCACCGCTCAGGTGCATGTGTGGGCTGTGTGATGTCACCGCTCAGGTGCATGTGTGGGCTGTGTGATGTCACCGCTCAGGTGCATGTGTGGGCTGTGCGATGTCACCTGACAGGTGCATGTGTGGGCTGTGCGATGTCACCGCTCAGGTGCATGTGTGGGCTGTGCGATGTCACCGCTCATTGTTTAATAAAGTGAGATCCCTGTGTGACCGAATAAAGACACTCCTCGGATCCTGTCATTTATTTATTTGTTTATTTAACCATAGTCTGACTCAGCGGATGTAGGTTTTGGTAATACACCTTGTCATTCGTTGTCACGCTGCCCAATCAGTGGCGAGACTGGCGATGCAAATTAATCTGATTCGGGCCGAGAGATTCTCTCGGCACCAATCAGATTCGATCCAGACTATTTTGCAAGAGCACTGTCGCTGCGTCCGGGGCTGGCTCCGCCCAATACGACTGTGATTGGTTTAAAGAAATACTGCGTTTTTCCCCCCTATTGCAGAATGGTAATATGTCCAGCCAGACCTGTCTCCGGCAAAGGACACAGAACGAAGTGTGGAGATAGATCTGGCTCTGAGAGACTAATTTAACCATGAATCACCATCGAGATAATGACCAGTATCTGACTGCCTCTAACTTTGACCCCGTAACTATATTAGTGCACCACCACTCGTCACCAGTAGGGGGTGATGTAAGTGTAGTATTAGTGACTATGCTTCTTAGATGACAATTCCTCTCTCTCTGTCTCCCCCCCCCCCCCTCTCTCTCTCTCTCTCTCTCTCCCCCCCCCCCCCCCCCTCTCCCCCCCCCCCTCTCTCTCTCTCTCCCCCCCCCTCTCTCTCTCTCTCTCTCTCTCTTCCCCCCCCCCCCCCTCTCTCTCTCTCTCTCTCTCTCTCTCCCCCCCCCCCCCTCTCTCTCTCTCTCTCTTCCTCAAACTGTCCAGACCGTCTTTATCACGCTATTGAACAGTCTGGACACGTCACGCTGTTATCGTCTCTCATATGATTGCAAAGAAAACAGCCCACTTCAACATGATTGCACAATCAATATTCATTCTCGGTGTGTGACGGTGAAAACACAGGCCTTGTCGTGGAAGTGTACTGTGCGTTCCTCCCCTCCTCGTCAGTCGAGTTGGGCGGTAATGATTCGGTCGGTAAACAGGCCAGTGACAGCTCCACTGGAAGCGAGACAATTGGTTCATTACGGCCGGGTGAGAATAGCAGCCCTCGGTCCATGAGGCGTCGTGCTCAGCAGCGATC
>NW_028175623.1:0-37500 GCF_949987555.1 Borostomias antarcticus
TGGAACAGGACCCCTAATCCCGGAACAGGACCCCTAACCCTGGAACAGGTCCTCTAACCCTGGAACAGGTCCCCTAACCCTGGAACAGGTCCCTCTAACCCTGGAACAGGACCCCTAACCCTGGAACAGGACCCCTAACCCTGGAACAGGTCCCCTAACCCTGGAACAGGTCCCCTAACCCTGGAACAGGTCCCTCTAACCCTGGAACATGACCCTCTAACCCCGGAACAGGACCTCCTAACCCTGGAACAGGACCCCTAACCCTGGAACAGGACCCCCTAACCCTGGAACATGTCCTCCTAACCCTGGAACAGGTCCCCTAACCCTGGAACAGGTCCCCTAACCCTGGAACAGGTCCTCCTAACCCTGGAACAGGTCCCCTAACCCTGGAACAGGTCCCCTAACCCTGGAACAGGTCCCCTAACCCTGGAACAGGTCCCCTAACCCTGGAACAGGTCCTCCTAACCCTGGAACAGGTCCCCTAACCCTGGAACAGGTCCTCCTAACCCTGGAACAGGTCCCTCTAACCCTGGAACAGGTCCCCCTATCCCTGGAACAGAGGGTTTCCAATAGCACAGTTTGATGGTTGTGGATCCTTCCTTTATTTTTCTGTGGAAGTGTCTCATATAGTTTTTGTTTGAGTCTACCCCTCCTAGGGGCCAGAATGGGAGATAGAGGAGCAGGTGTTTGAGTCTACCCCTCCTAGGGGCCAGAATGGGAGATAGAGGAGCAGGTGTTTGAGTCTACCCCTGCTAGGGGCCAGAATGGGAGATAGAGGAGCAGGTGTTTGAGTCTACCCCTCCTAGGGGCCAGAATGGGAGATAGAGGAGCAGGTGTTTGAGTCTTCCCCTCCTAGGGGCCAGAATGGGAGATAGAGGAGCAGGTGTTTGAGTCTACCCCTCCTAGGGGCCAGAATGGGAGGTAGAGGAGCAGGTGATCACTCAGGAGAGTTCAGACCTTTTCTGCCACCATATTGGATAGTGGTTATGAACAGGCCAGGAAATAACCACTACAGTACGCATGTCTCTAAGGCCTACTCAACTGTAGTCAATAAGGGACATCAATCCAATACACCCGCTCAGGCATGCACACACACACACACACACACACACACACACAAACACACACACACACACACACACACACACACACACACACACACACACACACACACACACACACACACACAAACACACACACACACACACACACACACACACACACACACAGCTCATGCTAGTGAGAGACTGGAAGTGTCTGATCTTGATCTAAACTATGGGGTGTGAAAAGTGCCCTTTGGTTGCTTGTTCAAGCTTACTTACAACGTGTATGTATGTGTGTGTGTATGTGTGTATGTATATACATACACACACACATACAGACATACACACACGTTCGTGTGAACAAGCAGAGCTCACTGCAAAACATGCGCACATGCGCGGTAGTTCGCTCGCGCTTTAAATGAATGGGGGAGCTCACGTGACCGAATGACTGTTTGCGTTGTGAGTTGTGAGCTCAGTGGCGCGTGTATGTGTGTATGTGTGTGTGTGTGTATGTATGAGATCGAACATAGCCTACATACATACACACACACATACACACACACATACACGTTCGTTCCAACCAGCGCAGCTGTATGTGAAACCGCTTGCGCATACCATCGCGGTTATGGGGTGTGAAAAGTGCCCTTTGGTTGCTTGTTCAAGCTTACTTACAACGTGTATGTATGTGTGTGTGTATGTGTGTATGTATATACATACACACACACATACAGACATACACACACGTTCGTGTTCGTCCAGCAGAGCTCACTACAAAACATGCGCACATGCGCGGTAGTCGATCGCGCTTTAAATGAATGGGGGAGCTCACGTGACCGAACGACTGTTTGCGTTGTGAGTTGTGAGCTCAGTGGGGCGTGTATGTGTGTATGTGTGTGTGTGTGTGTGTATGTATGAGATCGAACATAGCCTACATACATACACACACACACACATACAGACATACACGTTCGTTCCAACCAGCGCAGCTGTATGTGAAACCGCTTGCGCATACACGCGCGGTAGCCACCGCACTTCCGCGTGACGTCACCGAATGCTCTGCCGCTGTTTAGAGAACAGCGTGTATGTGTGTATGTCTGTGTGTGTGTGTGTGTGTGTGTGTGTGTGTGTGTGTGTGTGTGTGTCTGTTTCGACTCGCTTAATGAAGGACTTCGATACATCGCTTCAGAGAATGAAGACGACTATGGTAAATATAGCACAAAAAATATGAATATCTGCGTGGTTAGATGTATCGGCTTTTACTGCAAGCTAGCTAGCTTCCCAGCTAACGTTACATCATTCCCTAGGCTAGCGAAGTGTCTACCAAGACTGGGTAACGTGAGATGGTCACGTTATGCGAATTCAACTCGGTATATTATGTAGCTGTATCTAGCTAGCTCCATTACTTTACAGTTTGGCTAGAGAAATTTGGCTAAAATCACGTCACAACTGTATTCCCTGTGCAGTAACGTTACTCATTCAGCACCTGCCTCCATTATTAATGTTATAGTAGTATGCCTGTGATCAGAGAGGAGCGCGTTATTCCCTCTAGCCTTAATGGTTTGTAAATGTTATAAAGTGTCTATTGCAATATGGAGGTACATTATTATTTCCCATATGCAGTATTCGAGAGTAGAGGTTTTGTAACTATCTCCCATTTACATTACATTATTTTACATTTACATTAGCCATATACATGTGCATGAACGCTCTGCAGTAATGACTTGGGTGCTATTATCACAGTGCTTGTTGGGTCCAACTACAGATTGTTTTTGATGTTATAGATGGACTGTGTACCAGCCTTCAGATTTGACTCCAACAACCTCATGGTCATGGCTCAGGGAAGTACTATTCAGCTGCAGCGTCGGAGAAGTGATGCCCCTAAGGGAACCAGCCCAGAGGAGGAAGGAGAACTGCAGTTTGTTTTCTGTCGTGGAGTTGTCCCGAGTTGCCAGATGAACGTCCAGCTCTACCTGCTGGGAGGAGCTGAGCTGGAGTGAGGACCGAGGGAGGCGATAGGCAGCTAGTAGCCAGGACCTTGACACCATCAGCCAGCTTTACACAGACTGATGCATTGCAATAGTAGAGATTGTAGAACATGTCATTTCTTATCATTTGTTTATGTCAAAGACATATTAACACTATGTCACATAGTATAATAACGCTTAGTAATGAAGGAAGGTACCCATGATCACACTGTAGCATTTCAACGACTGGTTTGCCAGAAAAATACAATTATGTATCCAAGTCCATCACAACAAACAACACAGCTTGGATAATGTGTGCCATGTATGCAGAGCTAGTGTAGCTGTTATCATTGCGATGTGGTATAAAGACAACACTGCCATGACTTGTTGCTGAATTTTTATTGCGGGCATGGGTCACTAGTCATACTGGAGCTGACATCTAAAAAGTGTTGGCAAACACTCTTGCTCACAAATCTACTTGGATCCTCACTGTTACATAGTAAATAAAAAAAAGCAAACACATTGTCAGTAAACAAGTTGTCTCTATACGATTTGAAGAAACTGTAGACATCCAATCAGCAATGCAAGTTTTATTTAGAATTATGCATAAAGAGGTATGTTCCAGTCCTAATTGATGTCTATACAGATTGTCCAGACTGGTCTGTGGAGAGAAACAGAGTGTCAGCTTGCTAGATAGTGATTCATGTCTGAAGAGGCAACCTGGGAGTGGTTGAATAGCCTTACATCTCACCTGAGTGTTCAGCCATATATTCAGCGCAGATATTGCCCATGTGTTCTTTTTAGCGTGTTGGTAGGCTAAAGGCCGTTTCAGACTAAGAGCGATATCCGCGCATTGCAATTCATTTTCAATGAGAGAGGCGAGCGGACAATCTGGGAGCCGCGGACAATCTGGGGCGGAGCGGCCAGGCCTTAAAGGCCGTTTCAGACGGGGAGCGATATTCCGCCTGCGTTCTCGCTCGGATCAGCGGGGACACACGCGTCCTGTGCGCAGCGGGGAAAGCTGACTACAATTCAGCTCTTATCGCAAAAAGTTTTTACGCTCGGAGGAGGTGGAAAAGTCAGTGCATTGATAGTAGGAAAATTTTGCAATGGAAACAGATTTTGCGAATAAATGATGACGTTCCAGCTATTTCCGACAGTAGCCTGGTCATTGCATTTACTCTTTCTCGTCTCTACATCAAGACGATGATGTAAGCTGACAAAACAGAGTTCTCCCAAGAGCCATCAAGTTTACAAAGAATCTCTCCATCTCGTCGTAGTTCAGTACAGACCTGTGAGTTGACCAAAAAGTTGTTGACATGAGACGCTCTCTTAACACTACAAAGACTTATTGGACGATTGTGGGTTTTCATTTGCACATAACTAGGCTATATTTTAATAAAACATTGAAGTCCGCCAGTCAATGACTTTTCCTAATATGGTGTTATGTTGCACCCCCTATTGTTAAATATATTCAAGATCATTCAAATAAAAACAATATTGTGTATGTTTTTAATTTATAGGGCTACCTATATCAGCCGCCAGCTGTTCAATGAACGGTTATAGGGAATGCGCAGTTTCGCGCTATGTACAGCCTATTATATGCACAGTTTCGCGCAATGTAGGCTATTATAAATAAGTATTATTCATTGGGGGGGCTTGGACTCGCTGGGACGGGTGGAGAGACGCATAGTCTACAGAGCCTCCCCAGACGCGACTTCATCCTCCAGTTGGCTGAAGAGCTGCGCGCTCTGGTGTCCAAACAGCCACCAAGCGGCCAAGCGGCACCCCTCGCAGTGTCCACAGAAGAACACCCCCCAAAAAAATACCTGCATGGTTATGACAAGCTGCAGCAAGAACAGAACTGTCTACCAATGCACAAAGTGTACCAAAGCTGTCTGTGGCAGTTGCACTGCCAAGGTGCAGAGATGTGCGAAGTGTATCTGAGCTGCCGCCTCAACCGTGCGTAAGAGCAGAGCGCATCAAGTCGTGTATAGCCTACAACTAGTGGCCCATAGCCAATAAAACGGCTTATTGTTTTATTCATAGCCTATATCAACTAGATAATTAGATAATTATTAATTTCATTAGATAATTATTAAACATCTAAGTTCTATGCTGCATCTGTGATCACAAGACGCGTAGGCCTAGCCTACCATAAAAAGCGATCCGTTCTCATATATTAACTTATATATTAATTAGATACTTATTATGTATATACGTTCTATGCTGCATCTGTAGGCCTAACCCTGTAACCCATTGTTGGTCAATTTTGACGATTGACAGCTCATTTGAAGCCTTAGAGCCTAAAGAATCGAATGATAGGCCTACTGGCCGGAAGACAGTAGGCCACATATTTCATATCAAAAATATCCACGGAGTGTCGACTACAATATTCCATTTCAGCAATTATGCACACGGGGTGTATATAAAATTGCCTGCCATGTAAATTCTGTTTACCGGTTTGTTTTACGTTGTTGCGTTCCGTTTTCTGTTCCGTTTTCTGTTCCGGGTGGGTTTTCGATTCGCTACACGGCGCCTGCCGAGTGAGCATTGCATCTGGATCATTCTGATCAAAGTTGTCAGCTAAATGACTAATGAAATGCTGTTGTTCAAAGTAATAGCCTACACAACATTTCATTGACACAGGTGATACAGGTCCAAATGTTTGGAAATGTAGGTCAGTTTCCATAATGATTCATATCCAGCTGCATTATAGTATACAATACAAATAAAGACAGAATTGCTGATTGGATGTCTACAGTTTCTTCAAATCGTATAGAGAGACATCTTGTTTACTGACAATGTGTTTGCTTTTTTTATTTACCATGTAACAGTGAGGATCCAAGTAGATTTGTGAGCAAGAGTGTTTGCCAACACTTTTTAGATGTCAGCTCCAGTATGACTAGTGACCCATGCCCGCAATAAAAATTCAGCAACAAGTCATGGCAGTGTTGTCTTTATACCACATCGCAATGATAACAGCTACACTAGCTCTGCATACATGGCACACATTATCCAAGCTGTGTTGTTTGTTGTGATGGACTTGGATACATAATTGTATTTTTCTGGCAAACCAGTCGTTGAAATGCTACAGTGTGATCATGGGTACCTTCCTTCATTACTAAGCGTTATTATACTATGTGACATAGTGTTAATATGTCTTTGACATAAACAAATGATAAGAAATGACATGTTCTACAATCTCTACTATTGCAATGCATCAGTCTGTGTAAAGCTGGCTGATGGTGTCAAGGTCCTGGCTACTAGCTGCCTATCGCCTCCCTCGGTCCTCACTCCAGCTCAGCTCCTCCCAGCAGGTAGAGCTGGACGTTCATCTGGCAACTCTGGACACCTCCACGACAGAAAACAAACTGCAGTTCTCCTTCCTCCTCTGGGCTGGTTCCCTTAGGGGCATCACTTCTCCGACGCTGCAGCTGAATAGTACTTCCCTGAGCCATGACCATGAGGTTGTTGGAGTCAAATCTGAAGGCTGGTACACAGTCCATCTATAACATCAAAAACAATCTGTAGTTGGACCCAACAAGCACTGTGATAATAGCACCCAAGTCATTACTGCAGAGCGTTCATGCACATGTATATGGCTAATGTAAATGTAAAATAATGTAATGTAAATGGGAGATAGTTACAAAACCTCTACTCTCGAATACTGCATATGGGAAATAATAATGTACCTCCATATTGCAATAGACACTTTATAACATTTACAAACCATTAAGGCTAGAGGGAATAACGCGCTCCTCTCTGATCACAGGCATACTACTATAACATTAATAATGGAGGCAGGTGCTGAATGAGTAACGTTACTGCACAGGGAATACAGTTGTGACGTGATTTTAGCCAAATTTCTCTAGCCAAACTGTAAAGTAATGGAGCTAGCTAGATACAGCTACATAATATACCGAGTTGAATTCGCATAACGTGACCATCTCACGTTACCCAGTCTTGGTAGACACTTCGCTAGCCTAGGGAATGATGTAACGTTAGCTGGGAAGCTAGCTAGCTTGCAGTAAAAGCCGATACATCTAACCACGCAGATATTCATATTTTTTGTGCTATATTTACCATAGTCGTCTTCATTCTCTGAAGCGATGTATCGAAGTCCTTCATTAAGCGAGTCGAAACAGACACACACACACACACACACACACACACACAGACATACACACATACACGCTGTTCTCTAAACAGCGGCAGAGCATTCGGTGACGTCACGCGGAAGTGCGGTGGCTACCGCGCGTGTATGCGCAAGCGGTTTCACATACAGCTGCGCTGGTTGGAACGAACGTGTATGTCTGTATGTGTGTGTGTGTGTATGTATGTAGGCTATGTTCGATCTCATACATACACACACACACACACACATACACACATACACGCCCCACTGAGCTCACAACTCACAACGCAAACAGTCGTTCGGTCACGTGAGCTCCCCCATTCATTTAAAGCGCGATCGACTACCGCGCATGTGCGCATGTTTTGTAGTGAGCTCTGCTGGACGAACACGAACGTGTGTGTATGTCTGTATGTGTGTGTGTATGTATATACATACACACATACACACACACATACATACACGTTGTAAGTAAGCTTGAACAAGCAACCAAATGGCACTTTTCACACCCCATAACCGCGATGGTATGCGCAAGCGGTTTCACATACAGCTGCGCTGGTTGGAACGAAGGTGTATGTCTGTATGTGTGTGTGTGTGTATGTAGGCTATGTTCGATCTCATACATACACACACACACACATACACACACACATACACGCGCCACTGAGCTCACAACTCACAACGCAAACAGTCATTCGGTCACGTGAGCTCCCCCATTCATTTAAAGCGCGAGCGAACTACCGCGCATGTGCGCATGTTTTGCAGTGAGCTCTGCTTGTTCACACGAACGTGTGTGTATGTCTGTATGTGTGTGTGTATGTATATACATACACACATACACACACACATACATACACGTTGTAAGTAAGCTTGAACAAGCAACCAAAGGGCACTTTTCACACCCCATACGCGGTAGCCACCGCACTTCCGCGTGACGTCACCGAATGCTCTGCCGCTGTTTAGAGAAGAGCGTGTATGTGTGTATGTGTGTGTGTATGTGTGTATGTATGTGTGTGTGTGTGTGTGTGTATGTATGTGTGTCTGTGTGTGTGTGTGTGTCTATTTCGACTCGCTTAATGAAGGACTTCGATACATCGCTTCAGAGAATGAAGACGACTATGGTAAATATAGCACTAAAAATATGAATATCTGCGTGGTTAGATGTATCGGCTTTTACTGCAAGCTAGCTAGCTTCCCAGCTAACGTTACATCACTGCCTAGGCTAGCGAAGTGTCTACCAAGACTGGGTAACGTGAGATGGTCACGTTATGCGAATTCAACTCAGTATATTATGTAGCTGTATCTAGCTAGCTCCATTACTCTACAGTTTGGCTAGAGAAATTTGGCTAAAATCACGTCACAACTGTATTCCCTGTGCAGTAACGTTACTCATTCAGCACCAGCCTCCATTATTAATGTTATAGTGTATGCCTGTGATCAGAGGGGAGCGCGTTATTCCCTCTAGCCTTAATGGTTTGTAAATGTTATAAAGTGTCTATTGCAATATTGAGGTACATTATTATTTTCCATATGCTGTATTCGAGAGTAGAGGTTTTGTAACTATCTCCCATTTACATTACATTATTTTACATTTACATTAGCCATATACATGTGCATGAACGCTCTGCAGTAATGACTTGGGTGCTATTATCACAGTGCTTGTTGGGTCCAACTACAGATTGTTTTTGATGTTATAGATGGACTGTGTACCAGCCTTCAGATTTGACTCCAACAACCTCATGGTCATGGCTCAGGGAAGTACTATCCAGCTGCAGCGGTGAAGTGATGCCCCTGAGGGAACCAGCCCAGAGGAGGAAGGAGAATTGCAGTTTGTTTTCTGTCGTGGAGGTGTCCCGAGTTGCCAGATGAACGTCCAGCTCTACCTGCTGGGAGGAGCTGAGCTGGAGTGAGGACCGAGGGAGGCGATAGGCAGCTAGTAGCCAGGACCTTGACACCATCAGCCAGCTTTACACAGACTGATGCATTGCAATAGTAGAGATTGTAGAACATGTCATTTCTTATCATTTGTTTATGTCAAAGACATCTTAACACTATGTCACATAGTATTATAACGCTTAGTAATGAAGGAAGGTACCCACGATCACACTGTAGCATTTCAACGACTGGTTTGCCAGAAAAATACAATTATGTATCCAAGTCCATCACAACAAACAACACAGCTTGGATAATGTGTGCCATGTATGCAGAGCTAGTGTAGCTGATATCATTGCGATGTGGTATAAAGACAACACTGCCACAACTTGTTGCTGAATTTGTATTGCAGGCAGGGGTCACTAGTCATCACTGGAGCTGACATCTAAAAAGTGTTGGCAAACGTGTCTCTTGCTCACAAATCTACTTGGATCCTCACTGTTACATGGTAGTTAAAAAAGCAAACACATTTGTCAGTAAACAAGTTGTCTCTGTTTACGATTTGAAGAAACTAGACATCCAATCAGCAATGCAAGTTTTATTAAGAATTATGCATACAGGAGGTATGTTCCAGTCGTAATTGATTTCTATGCAGATTGTCCAGACTGGTCTGTGGAGAGAAACAGAGTGTCAGCTTGCTAGATAGGGATTCATGTCTGAAGAGGCAACCTGGGAGTGGTTGAATGGCCTTACATCTCACCTGAGTGTTCAGCCATATATGCCTGGAGCATGCTCAAAGCCTCCAGGTATATGTCTACTCCGTAGACTTCGCTCGTCCGGAAGGGGTCGATGTTCGACTGCAGCAGGTTCTCGTAGGTCACCGATAGCGCTGGGGGAAGAGCTGGAACCTCCACACGTTCCCGTGCATCAGGGGATGGAGCTGGCCCATTCCAGTCGATTCCGTAAATGGGGTAATCCATCTAATCCAAAACAATTACCGAGAAATTATAATTAGGGCGCTCCTTGTAGACATGTCCTACCCTTTAGAAAAAATGTCTAAAACATGCGTCTTGAAATGGGGATGCAAATCCCCACCAGTACATCTGACATCACTTTACATCTGACAACAGAAGAAGTTGTGTAGGCATTTTATGAACTATTTTTGCATGGCCACTCTTACCTCATCGGGTATCTGCTCCATATTGAGAAGCTGTCCAGCCACCCACAGCTGCTGGGGGGATCTGTTTCCCTCGGAAGACAGCGGATGTCTGTCCCACATTTGGCTGAACAGACGAAGATGCCAGTTCAGCCTTGGAAGCATCACGAAATGTAGGCAAAAGAGATGGGCGTCCTGGTCACGATCCATGGCTCCAATCTCCTCCAGGTGGCGGAAGGCAGCATAATAGTTGCCGACCACCACGCACCACAAGTCTCGCCACAGGCGTTCTATTCTCTGATTGTGGACAGACTTGCCAGTTATGACGCACCTTCGGTCTGAGTTGGGAGGAGAAGGGAGGGGTGGTGGAATATTAGTGTTTTACGGCACACTACGCAGTTGTGTCAATCAGTGGGGTACAAAGCAAATGTACTATCCATTTTTTTACTGACATGTTTAGTTTGCCAAGTGTTGCTGCAAAACATGATCATTTTGTGATGATGATTCAAAAACAGAAGGCAATATTTACCAGGTCCACGTTGTGGATGCCCCAGCATGTACCTCGCCACATCGACATTCTCTCCCCCTTTGTCAGTGCGAACACATGCAGGCAACCCATGGGCATCCACAGCTTCAATGAAGCACTCCAGAACGGTGGATGCCCTGTTGTTGTTGCTGGCCCTCAGGAACATGATCTTCCGGCTAAATCCATCAATCCCCCCATGTATTACAATTCTCCAGCTGTGAATTGACAAAAAAAATAAAAAAAACGTTAATGGATGCAATTTAAACTGAGAAAACTACAGCCCATCATAGCCATGTATTTTTTTCACCAATACAAAAGTTTCACCATGTTCATTCATCATGAGAGAAAAGGATGGCAGGGCCCTTGATCTTCAAGATGAAAGCGCTTTCATTATTTTGTCTCAAGATTCACTCCAGTAATTCACCCCTGCCTCTGTGCCTATTGTACCTAATGAGGTACAATCCATGACTCCATAGTCTCAGACGGACTAAGACAGCTTAAGCAATCCGACTTAAACCTACTCCTGGCATGCATGTAAGGCTAGTCTACTCAACAAGGTCCAATGTTTTTATAAGGGAAAGGCAGTGATGTTATATGCTCATGTTTCAGCTTGACATGTGTCCCCAAGACCCATTAGTAATAACTTTAAATGTATAATAAATATATTTTAATTCGCCAAGATGGCTCTTTTGTGTCAAGTTTTTTTTGTGGAAAAAAAATTCACTGTATTGTGTCATTTTTAAGTCATGTGAAATCAGAGGACTTGAAAGGGAATTCATGCAAAATTGTTCAAATCTGATATTGGCATCTTACTGGATTAATTTATGGTATCCATCGAGATGCCAGAGGGACAGAGGGGCTGGTACGGAGTATGGTCGTCTTGGGGTGGTATGTATTTGAAGACCACGCAGCACAGTCCCAACCGGATCTACTGCTCTGAGTGCCTCCCTTATTCGCTGCTGCTGCACCCTAAAAACACATGGAAAGGTGTTCAACAGCACATGGTCAGTGAAGTAAATAATAAGATAATAATTTGTCTAGGCGGCTCAATGAGAATAATTCACTATACAATCACTCACCTGTGACCAATGGATATGAGGTAACCGCTGACAATCTTGGAGCCAATGTTCGGGCAGTTGGCTATTGCTTCCAACACCTTTTCCTGAAGTTCCTGGTCACTCATACCACTGTAGGTCTGGCGCACACAGGCCATACTCGGTCATTCTTCGCCTAATGGTGCGGACACTTAGAGAGATGATTTGTGCAATTTCTCTAACTTTAAAGTTTTGCTCCAGGAGGTATTCGAGTTGCTCTTGTGTGACGACCCGAAAAGATGTCCCTCTTTGAACAGGAACAGTCACATTTAGGTTCTCCAGTTTCTCCAGGGCTGTGTGCAATTGGGAGAAGATTTCCTCTTCGTGCTGTAGTGTTCCTGTGGTAGCAAATCTTGAAAGAATATGGATGGTGTTCTCCAGGCGATATTGAAAATGATCGAGATCTGTAGGCGATTGCTGAAGCTGCTCATCCAATCTGTTCAATAGTTCTCCAATTTCTTCCAATATCTCTGTCGGTATCGGCATCTGTTGACTTCAAAAGAATCAGAAATAATAGGAGGTTAATGTTACAGTTTTGATTACAAACAAGGACTGGGGTGTTGTACCGTCTCTAATTCAAGTTACTACAGACAAATATATTGTTGCAATGAAAGCCTTTTGTATGGGATGGGGGTGGTCAGGGTTTCCCCTACAAAAACGAACCAAACAACTGGTCGCTCTAAAAGCTATAATGTGGGTTTGATACCTTTTGAAATGGAATCTGAGTTAAATACAACAGATTGAAAGAGAAGGGCCATGTCCACCCATTGTAACTCACCCAGCCATTGCTAGCGTCGCAGTCCAATAGCAGACACCGTAGAAGTCACTCACTTGAAGCCTGTCCTTGGTGGTGTGTTACAGACCCTAGGAATGAGTAACCATAACCAGTTAGAAAGTTGTAGGCCCACAATCATCAAACAGCCCATAATCATATTAATACACAACATTTTGTCACATGACATGGAAGAGTTGGCTGTTCTGAGCTGTTGTTTGTTTAGTTTGGGTCAAATGTCAATCACATTTACTGTATGCTGCACATTCATTTTACTTCCCTCAACACAGATGGTGTTTAGTCGGGGTTTTCAAATACTGTAGTGGTATATGATTTAGGTTGTAAACTGTCAGCCCAGTAGAGGGCGCTCCTACGCTGTCCTTCGTGCCAGCGGCAAGTCACTACTCTGCTTACAGGAAGCGAATTTGCGAAAGGCATGGATGTATTAATACAACTGGATACAGCCACTCCTTTCACTGACCGCTATCAAAAGTGAAGGCCTATTGAACCGCGCTATCTTGGCAAATTTGACGCGCGAGGAAATTTGCCAAGATGGCGCGGCTCAACAGGCCTTCACTTTTGAGTTGGAACCCTGGGGGCTTGCCGAAACGGCGAGCCCCCAGGCGAGGTTGAGTTAACCAATCAGAGATTAGGGCGGATCATTCCCCTACGTTTCGCTAATTCGCTTACAGGAAGGCCGCAGCCCATGTTAGCCTAGACTAGCCTAGCCAACTAACTCGCGAACTTTTTGGGTATACTCGTTTTAAACAAAACGTCCATAACGCATTGATACAAACACAAAGAAAATTAAACCAAGACAGCCAAATGGTTATCATATTTTACATCCTTACTGATGAAAATTACTTTAAGTATAGGTTATAGCCACGTCCCTGGGCGCCGCCATCTTGTGTCGCATGCATTGTGGGGGAGCTCGCTAGCAAACACTACAACAGCGCCGTGTGAATATGTGTCAATGACGAATGTACTTTGAATAAAGCACAATCTTTATAATCCAGTCCACAAACTTTGCCAACTTCAACACATAAAATGGAAGCGATTATACAGACTAGGATAGTTATCGATGATATTAGCGCTAGCTAACTTAACTTAGAGTCGCTGTGCACACAGCGGTGTGTAACATTAGCTAGCCTTAAAGACAAGTCGTGAAAATGATCTTGTATTATATCGACATTAACGTTCAATCGCATCTTACCTTATGCTTTTGGAGTGTATTCTTACTGCGGCAAGTCGTTCCAAACAAGATACTTGACAAACATCCGAGGTTCGAGTCAGACGCGAGGTGAAGAGGTTAAGTGGTGGAAAAACAAACCTTGTTACCGCCCACTTCCGGCCAATTACAACCTTTCAGGGGTGGAACCACCAAACAAAAGACGTTTAGTGTTTACTGTAGGCCTACAATATAGTACCAGGGTGTTTTTATAATTCATTCTTGGAAGAGCCAGCCCTTGACCGTACTGCATAGATGCATCCTAGAAACAACTTATGTATAATTCTGAAAAACAACAAGCCTCTATTACTTAGCATGTAGAGGCAAAAAGATGTGGCTGGACCCTCACAGACAGGGATTTCTGTGGAGGTTTTGGATCAATTGGTCCATATGCTAAAACAGGAAAACACCGAGTTAACAGTATACCAATTAAAGCAAATTGGGCCCAAAGGGATTAAAAGAAGCAAAACTGGGAATAATATAGATTATTCAAATAACCTTAATTCATTCAATTACTATAAGCATTGTATTTTGCATTTTGAGGAACAGGATGATAGTCTAATAAATCAACATTAAAGATTTGAAAATTGAATAAAAATATGAGTGTTTTTACTTGGTTCTCCGCATCACCCACAGCCTACACGAAGCTGCAGGTAGACTAATAAAACACAAGCCAGTGCATAGCCTACAGTCTATGACTAAATGCACAAGGCAAAATATGGCTCAAGCAGCTGTCATTCTGCAAAATTTCATATGATATCGGGGAAAGCCAAAGAGGGTTTTGTCGGTTTGTAAAAAGTCTTCTTAAGAATCTCTCGCTGTTCGCGCACAGCAGATTATTGTTTAATTCGCACACTGAAGTTCCATATAGAATCTTAACGTCCATAGGCCTATACCTTTTTCCAAGTGAATTGATCGGTCAGCGGGCAGTGCTTCATACATTTTGATCCATAATCTGGAATTTAACCTGCCCCGGAGCAGGTTAGCTCGGCAGCATAAATTACCACAGTGATATAGCACGGTGAAAAGTGAACCACCTTCGTAATACGGATAAAACTGTTTCGTAGTATAGGGCTCAGGATTACAGAATCTAGATTTGAACTGAGGTCTTTGGAAATATTGACCGGGATCATACCACTTGTATTTTGACCCCTCACCATTATTTTTTTATTTATTTTGATATTCTTCAATTTGCCTTCAGCACGAGATTATGTTTTAGCACTTGTTTTAGACAAAAGATGCATTTGAGAATTCACTATAAAAGCAATTAAAGTTGCTTTGGATAAAAGTGTCAGCTAAATGACTAATGAAATGCCTATGTTGTTCAAAGTAATAGAATTTGGAAATGAAAGTCAGTTTCCATAATGATTCATATCCAGCTGCATTATGGAATAGGCTACATATAAAGCCAGAATTGCATGATTTGAGCAGGTCATAACCATCAGTCTGTTCTAACTATTGCTTAAGTTATTTTGTTAAGCACGTGTGTCATGTATTATTCTCCCTGAAAAAAAGTCACACACAAAGTTTTGTCACCACACACACACATTTTTTTTATCATGATGATAATTAGTAAAATTATTTTGCGTTACATATAACTGGGAATTGGTTGGGTCTAGTGATCAGTAGGAATATCTATATGTGATGAAGGTGCGTGAGGGAGTGAAGCCACGGTCAGTATTTGTGCTTTGTGTAGGCCTAATATTAAAATGTATTTTGTTTGATTTTGTACGGCATCTTTTATGATGAGAATTAATGTAGCCTAGGCTTTCTTTTGTTATCTGACATTCCAGGTTGCACAATCTGTTCAGTTTTCCAGTAAAGTTAAGAAAACTAATTGAATGGTGCCAGTATCCCTCTGTCCAGCCTGACGGTCGGCATAGTATACCGTGCCATGTGTCCTACATCTCTCTACATCCACCTTGAATCCATGCTTGATCCACCCTTGCAGTATCAGGATAATCCACCTTGGACTTTTTAAATAACCCAAAACAGCATTTCATCAGGGTTCTGGGTATAGGCCTACCATATCCCAACTTTACAACTGTAGGATCAGGATCAAACGTCCTAGTTTTAAATACCCAATTTTGAGATTTAATCCTATCCAGACCATTCTGATCCAGATTAAATATTTTGATTTATGTTCAAAAACGTTGACTTCTGGTTATGGCCGAAGATCAATGGTTGTTCAACGTTAAATGTTGAAAGGATGTCATAGAATTAACATTGTAGGCTATTAGTGGTTTCATCAACATTTCAACATTGATTCAATATTCAATATTCAATTCCCCCTAACAATATTTCAATGTTGCTTAACTCCTAATTTGCTATCTGGAACATATCTTTATTTGAACACTTTTTAGGCCTGTCATGAATAGGCCTGCGCCTAACCTATAACTTAAAAATATATATAAAAAAATAAAAATCTAAAAGAAAAAAAAGAAAATAATAATAATAATAATAATACATGAAACATGAAAAGAAAATATTATTATTAGAGACATTTTAGTATTTTTTATTTTAATTGGCCTACAATAATGCTCAATCGGGAGGGCTGTGTTCACACCGGGCGCGGCGAGAAAATTCGCGCCGCGGGATCAATGAACTTTTGCGAATGTCGCCCGCGTCTGACTCTCTCATCAGGAACACACACACTGATTATGGGGATTAGGGGACACACACACACACACACACACACACACATACATACACACATACACGCTCTTCTCTAAACAGCGGCAGAGCATTCGGTGACGTCACGCAGAAGTGCGGTGGCTACCGCGATGGTATGCGCAAGCGGTTTCACATACAGCTGCGCTGGTTGGAACGAACGTGTATGTGTGTATGTATGTATGTATGTATGTATGTAGGCTATGTTCGATCTCATACATACACACACACACACACACATACATACATACACGCGCCACTGAGCTCACAACTCACAACGCAAATAGTCATTCGGTCACGTGAGCTCCCCCATTCATTTAAAGCGCGATCGACTACCGCGCATGTGCGCATGTTTTGCAGTGAGCTCTGCTTGTTCACACGAACGTGTGTGTATGTCTGTATGTGTGTGTGTATGTATATACATACACACATACACACACACATACATACACGTTGTAAGTAAGCTTGAACAAGCAACCAAAGGGCACTTTTCACACCCCATACTAAACAGAAACATAGTGTAAGGTGTCCAAACCCAGAGCATGTGTTGTGTGTGTGTGTGTGTGTGTGTGTGTGTCCAAACCCAGAGCATGTGGTGTGTGTGTGTGTGTGTGTGTGTGTGTGTGTGTGTGTGTGTGTGTGTGTGTGTGTGTGTGTGCGGGGGGGGTGATTCATTGCCTGCCTCTCTAGTCTTCAGCTGCCTGTCAACTCACAGAGAGTGGGTGTGTGACACACTTACATAAACTGACATGTTACGCAATGTGACACTGTGTGTGTGTGTGTGTGTGTGTGTGTGTGTGTGTGTGTGTGTGGGTGGAGAGGGTGAACGTCTTGACATTAGCCTAATATAGTTATCTGACACCATGGACTACAGCTGATCATATTTAGACTGTGTGTGGGTGTGCATGTGTGTGCGTGTGTGTGTGCTTGTGTGTGTGTGTGTGTGTGTGTGTGTGTGTGTGTGTGTGTTTGTGTGTGTGAGAGAGAGAGAGAGAGAGAGAGAGAGCGAGAGAGAGAGAGAGAGTGGGATGGATTCGTAGATGTTGATTGGTTGACGTTGATGCTGATGTGAACCAAAGACAGGTCATGGGAACATCACCTGTGTGTCAATATCTCAGGCAGCTGTGTATTAATCTCTCTCACTCTCTCTCTCTATTCAGTTCACTTCCCTGTGGGTGGGGTTAGGGTAAGTCACTGGGTCATGTGACATGGGAGCTATTGAAAAAAAAAAACATTTAACTGACTAAACCAAGATGATGCCGTGTACTGTATGCCTCTCCGCTCACACATGTATTCATACACATACTTGCGGATTACCTGAATGTACAAATTACACTCTGCACACTCACTGTATATACACAGACTGCACTACTTTTTGTACATTGTTCTTTTTCTTAGCTTATCCCTTTTGCACATCTAGCATTTTTCACTCACGTTTTGCAAGGCCCTGTCTCGTCCTGCACCCTGTCCTGTCTCGTCCCTGCACCCTGTCCTGTCTCGTCCCTGCACCCTGTCCTGTCTCGTCCCTGCACCCTGTCCTGTCTCGTCCCTGCACCCTGTCCTGTCTCGTCCTGCACCCTGTCCTGTCTCGTCCTGCACCCTGTCCTGTCTCGTCCTGCACCCTGTCCATGTTCTGCATCACAACCAAAAGCACATTTCTAGCATGTTGAAAAACTGCATGGCAATAAACAGATTCTGATTCTAAAATATTAATATAAAATAGAATATGTACTAAAATCCAATAAAAGTTGATTGATTTGGAGTCACTGGGTCACGTGACATGGGAGCTATTGAAAAAATGAGATGAATTTCCATTAAAATAGAATAGGTATTGTACGCCTACTAAAAATCCCCCCAAGAAGAGCTGTGTGCTATTTGTCCAATGTAGTACAGAATCTGGCACCATGACCAATGTAGTACAGAATCTGGCACCATGACCAATGTAGTACAGAATCTGGCACCATGACCAATGTAGTACAGAATCTGGCACCATGACCAATGTAGTACAGAATCTGGCACCATGACCAATGTAGTACAGAATCTGGCACCATGACCACATGCTCTGGTTCGGCGCTGCATGGCAGGAGCGTTCCGTCGATGTGCACGGCCTGCCAGTCTCCAGCTGAGTACACCAGCGCAAGGTCGTCTGCGTAGGCATACTTCCTGGAGACTGTGATTGGCAGGTTGTAGGTGTAGATGTTATAAAGGAAGGGGGCCAGGACAGATCCCTGGGGGACGCCGTTCATAGCTGTCCGCTACCGGTGGTGAGGGTGATGCTGCGGTTTCGGACGAGCTCCATGGTCGATGTTGGGACCGCAGGAACTTTCCTAGCACGCGTCTATCAGGGAGCCGGTTATCAACACTGACACTCGCGAATGCCAAGTCAGGATTCGTCCCAGTTTTCCAGCAACCTGAGACAAAGAATAATAATATTCTCTCTTCAAACAAAAGTAATTGGCAAATAGTTAAAAAGCATATCAACCTTCAACAGCAGACTCACACAGTGAGACAAAGAAATTACCGTCTTTGCCTTGTTTCTTTAATAAAGTGAAATTGCTTCATCCCAGCCATGTGATGCAGCCACCATGAGAATAAGCCCTGGGAATAAAGTTATTGCGTTGATGCATTGTATTTGTAACCAAGTGTTACTGTGTGTCATAAATAACTGATTCTATGCTGCTAAGTCCACCTAACCATGTTTGGTATCAATCTGAAGCATCATGAATCAGTTGATTAGGCATGTTGGCATGTAATATCATGTTGAAAACATAACAAGGATATGTGATGATTCCAGACCCCTAAGAGAATCTGAGCTCCTCCACTTTTATGAGGGGAGTGGGGATCACTCTGGGTGATCAAGTCACCAATCAGTGCCTGTCTATGCAAACAGGACACGCCTCATTTCCTGACTACTTAAGTGGAGATCAGATAGGAACTCCCTCTCTCAAGTCTCGCAAGTTTTCTTAACCCCAGGGTCTGCGTTCCTTCAAGTAACACGTGACTCCAGGATCCAAGCTTGTGCCTGGTTGATGAAATCAGCCTCTATCCGTGGAATGCTGAACTGCTAGCTAAGATCTCTGTAGTCGACACCAGGGTCTTAGGAATTTCCACAAACTCTTCAAACGGTTTTGAATGAGACATTTGCAACTTTTGAACTCTGAAACCGAACTCTAACCTCCGCGAACATCGTTCGCGCAACACTACCATCACTGTTTCAATGGGAGCGCAGGCGAGCATCAGTCACGTGCCTCCTCCATTCTCCGAGACGACAACACGCTTCCAAACACACTCCCCTAAGATTGCATCTAGCATTCTCTTTTGATGTGGTGTGATGCCAAGTGTTGTTTAAATTTAGAAGATTTAGGATAGGCTGTGATAATCTATGACCTCATTCTTTTCATTGCTGCTGTCTTTTCATATTGCCACATGTTTTTCCATATATTATTGAATTGTGTTATAATATTATTTAGATAATTGATTAGTATAACTTCAATAAATATTATTAAGCTTTGATCACGTCCTAGTGTCATCACATTATCTTCTTTTATTATTATTATTTAATTAATTAATTCATTTATTGATTTACACGATTTAGAAGTGGAATGAGTGGTGTGAGATCGTGTGAAAAGGGTCATTTGGGCGAGTCTCACTCTCAACGCATAAGAGTTGGCAGCTCTGAATCAATGCCATCCACACCTCCCTCTCTGCACCTCCCTCTCTGCACCTCCCTCTCTGGATCACCTCTCTGGATCAATGCCATCCACACCTCCCTCTCTGCACCTCCCTCTCTGCACCTCCCTCTCTGACGCAATGCCATCCACACCTCCCTCTGATAGTTTGCTTCACTCTGTTTCATTCCTCACTATGCTGAAAATGCAATATGATGTCCCAATGCCATAGAGCACTCACACAATAAGTATTATTGTTTACTCAGTCATACTTTTGCATCTTGTTTTATTTATAGTATCGTGACTGTTTTATTTATCGTATCGTATAGTCGGAACCCTGTGCATCGAATGTATCATCCCATCCATAGTTTTGTCGGGGAGCAATACTTCCATGGGAGGACTCCCGCTTAATGGATGGTTCTCCCAGACGTTCCTCAAGGTTGGCAGGTCTGTCTTTCCCTCTTTCCCCATCTCTCACTCTGATGAGCTATCGTTACACCTCATCCCTCACTTCCAAGAAGAAGAAGAGGAAGTCTTTCTTGTCATACAGCACTACACACCAACATACACGTGCAATGGGCATGTCAGAACACGCGCACACACACACACACACACACACACACATGCATCAGGTCGCCGATGAAAAGCTTCTCCTGCTCTTAACCCATCCTGTCGTCCTTCCCCCAAGGGCAGCTGGGAGCAGACAGTAGGCAGCGTGCAGGGGCCACACCCAGGGACCAACCAAGCTCCTGTCAGTCTTCGTCAGTCTAGGCTTGGTTTTATTTAACACACACACACACACACACACACACACACACACACACACACACACTGTGCTCTAACCTGGTGAGTTATTTTGCCCTGGGCTAGCAATTAGTCACATTGTATCCTTGTCCCAGCTTCTCTCTTTCTCCATCTCTATCTCTGTCTCTCTTACTCTCTCTCTCTCCCCAATACCCTAGCTTCTCTCTCTCTCTCTCTCTCTCCCTCTCTCTTACTCTCTCTCTCTCCCCAATACCCTAGCTTCTCTCTCTCTCTCTCTCTTACTCTCTCTCCCCAATACCCTAGCTTCTCTCTCTCTCTCTCTCTTACTCTCTCTCTCTCTCTCTCCCCAATACCCTAGCTTCTCTCTCTCTCTCTCTCTTACTCTCTCTCTCTCTCCCCAATACCCTAGCTTCTCTCTCTCTCTATCTCCCTAACATCCTAGGTTCTGTCTACCTCTCTCTCTCTCTCTCTCTCTCTCTCTCTCCCCAACATCCTAGGTTCTCTCTCTCTGTCTCTCTCCTCTCTCCCCAGCTTCCCTCTACCTCTATCTCTCTTTCTTTCTCCTAGCTATCCCCCTGCTGTTTCTCCTCCCCTCCCTCCCTTCCTCTCTTCCCTCTCTCCATAACTCATCATCATCACACGCACGCCAGCTACCAGAACCCCGGGGCCCGCAAGGGCCTCCGTTATCAATTATCAGGAGCCAAATCGCATCACGGGACGGAACGTCATTAGTTCTGAGACAGCCAGCATCATGAAAGCCATCAGAGCCGGCAGCGGACTCCGGCGCGCTGGCAGATGACAGGGAGCGGCCATTAGTCACCCGCGTTACCGTGAGAGCGCTCCTACAACGCTGAGGGTCAATAAAAACACGCACGTACATGAAGAAGGGGGGGGGGTTGGAGAAGTTATCAGTTATCATCTATTGCGTGTGCGCATGCGTGTGTGTGTGAGTGTGTGCGTGCGTGCGTGCGTGTGTGCGTGCGTGCGTGCGTGCGTGCGTGTGTGTGTGTGTGTGTGTGTGAGTGCGTGTGTGTGTGTGTGTGTGTGTGTGAGTGTGTGTGTGTGTGTGTGTGTGTGTGTGTGTTCAGCCTCCCTCTGCTATTTTTGACCAGCAATAGATCCTAGTGCTCCTATAGTGTCACAGTCACAGACTAATGGAGCTCTCCCTTCCTCTCTCTCTCTCTGTCTCTCCCTTCCTCTCTCTCTCTCTGTCTCTCTGTCTCTCCCTTCCTCTCTCTCTCTCTGTCTCTCTGTCTCTCCCTTCCTCTCTCTCTCTCTGTCTCTCCCTTCCTCTCTCTCTCTCTGTCTCTCCCTTCCTCTCTCTCTCTCTCTGTCTCTCCCTTCCTGTCTCTCTCTCTCTGTCTCTCCCTTCCTCTCTCTCTGTCTCTGTCTCTACCTTCCTCTCTCTCTCTCTCTGTCTCTCCCTTCCTGTCTCTCTCTCTGTCTCTCTGTCTCTCCCTTCCTCTCTCTCTCGCTGTCTCTCCCTTCCTCTCTCTCTCTCTCTGTCTCTCCCTTCCTCTCTCTCTGTCTCTCCCTTCCTCTCTCTCTGTCTCTCCCCTCCTCTCTCTCCCTTCCTCTCTCTCCTCCTCTCTCTCCCTCTCTGTCTCTCTCTCTCCCTTCCTCTCTCTCTTCCTTCCTCTCTCTCTCCCCTCCTCTCTCTCTCTCTCCCTCTCTCTCTCTCTGTCTCTCTCTCTCTCTCTCTCTCCCTTCCTCTCTCTCTCTCTCTCTCTCTCTCTCCCTTCCTCTCTCTCCTCCTCTCTCTCCCTCTCTGTCTCTCTCTCTCTCCCTTCCTCTCTCCCCTCCTCTCTCTCCCTCTCTCCCTTCCTCTCTCTCTCTCTCTCTCTCTCTCTCCCTTCCTCTCTCTCTCTCTCTCTCCCTTCCTCTCTCTCTCCCCTCCTCTCTCTCTCCCTCTCTCTGTCTCTCTCTCTCTCTCTGTCTCTCTCTCCTCCTCTCTCTCCCTTCCTCTCTCTCTCTCTGTCTCTCTCTCTCCCTTCCTCTCTCTCTCTCTCTCTGTCTCTCTCTCCTCCTCTCTCTCCCTTCCTCTCTCTCTGTCTCTCTCTCTCCCTTCCTCTTTCTCTCTCTCTGTCTCTCTCTCTCCCTTCCTCTCTCTCTCTCTGTCTCTCTCTCCCTTCCTCTCTCCCTCTCTCTCTCCCTCCCTCTCTTCCTCTCTCTCTCCCTCTCCCTCTCCCTCTCTCTCCCTCTCTGTCTCTCTCTCTCCCTTCCTCTTTCTCTCTCTCTGTCTTTCTCTCTCCCTTCCTCTCTCTGTCTCTCTCTCCCTTCCTCTTTCTCTCTCTCTGTCTTTCTCTCTCCCTTCCTCTCTCTGTCTCTCTCTCCCTTCCTCTCTCTCTCTCTGTCTCTCTCTCCCTTCCTCTCTCCCTCTCTCTCTCCCTTCCTCTCTTCCTCTCTCTCTCCCTCTCTCTCTCTCTCCCTCTCTGTCTCTCTCCCCTCCTCTCTCTCCCTCTCTCTCTCCCCTCCTCTCTTCTTTATCTCTCTGTCTCTCTCTCTTCCTCTCTCTCTCTCCATCTCTCTCTTTATCTTTCTCTCCTTCCCGCTGTGTGGATATCATAGATCTCTACTGTAGGGAATAGGCAAGTAGCACACTTTGATCCGTTTGATTTATACTCAGCCACGGAGCTGCACTTAATTTAGGCGTTTTGTATTTAACCCGGGTCAGAAAAAGACGGGAGATTGTTGATTTCCGGCGCTCCGCTCCATCAGACCGTGTTAGCCGATGAGCTCTGAACTCCACTAGTCTGGTCTGACCAGAGAACTGTTGGGGCGGCAGGGCAGCTGAGGAAGCGAATCAGCCCTGAAAGATGAGATCTTTCCCCGTCTGAAAGCGCTTCTATTTGTAGCGAGCGCCAGGTGAACAGGTGTGGTGTCGTTCTACAGGTGCTGTCCCAGCTCCCACGCCTGTACCCCCCCCCCACACCACCCACCCCCCCCCCACACCACCCACACCCCCCCCCACACCACACACACCCCCCCCCCCACACCACCCACACCCCCCCCCACACCACCCACACCCCCCAGCTCCCACGCCTGTACAATCAGGTCCCACTGCCACCCCATGTATGTGTGTGTGTGTGTTCATATATCTCACTTGTTTAATATTGTCAGCACAGTTAGTACCATACCTGATCTTGAATAAAGAAAGAAAGAAAGAAAGAAAGAAAGAAAGAAAGAAAGAAAGAAAGAAAGAAAGAAAGAAAGAAAGAAAACAGAGAGAAAAAAAGGAAGGTTAATGGAGAGGAAGGAAGAAGAGGGCAAAAACAGAAAGAGGTGGAGTGAGAACAGGAAGAGGAGGAGTGAGAACAGGAAGAGGTGGAGTGAGAACAGGAAGAGGAGGAGTGAGAACAGGAAGTAGATGAGTGAGAATAGGAAGAGGAGGATTACAAGGCCCAGTCCCAATGTCCACCCTTACGGACTTTATGGTGTGTTCCTACTAAGTGCGTGAGGGCTTAGAGCAGTCCCAGGTCCAATCTCAAACCACGCCCTAACTCCTCGCCCTATCCTCTCCCCCTCCGTTGGCGTGTTCACGCCAAGCTTGGTCATGTTAAGGGCCGTCCCAAACCAATTAGCGCGGAGTGCGCTTGGAGTGCGAGTGGGCTGTCAACCCCCTTAAATAGCAAGCCTGCATCGGTCCAAGCTCCCAATAGCCGAAGCAGGAAGTGCACGTGCCAAAGCGATGCCACAGGAAACGCATATACATAAAGTTCTGTCTTCCTACACTGTCAATTATTTAAGACAGGCTACAGCATTCACACATTTGTTTTCCTCACACAGCCTCAAACTAAATCACAGAATGTGGTGTTGAAAGATAAAACCAAAAATAGGAGAACATCATTTTATCCCTAGATTGCTTGACTTGTAGTAAACTTTTAAAAGCCTGTATTTGTGCATAGCCGACATACAAATAAATCTAAATAGGCCTAGGTCTACGTCAAATTTACATCATATATGTTATGGTTCGGGCCGGGTCCGCCCCGGCTCACCCCCTGCTCCCAGTCTGGACCCCCGTTTCTGCCCCGGACCCCCGATTCTCCCCGGACCCCTGGTTCGCCCCGGACCCCTGGTCCACTCTGCTTGCTCCTGGTCCAGACCCTCGCCCCTGCCCCGGGCCCCTGGTTTGTTCTGCTCACCCCCTGCTCCCGGTCTAGACCCTCGCCCCTGCCCGGGCCCCTGGTTCGCCCTGCTCACCCCCTGTTCCCGGTCCAGACCCTCGCCCCTGCCCCGGACCCCTGGTTCGCCCTGCTCACCCCCTGATCCTGGCCTGGATTCCTGACCCTGAGCTCCTGTGCCCCCTGGACCTTCCTGGACCCTGAGCACCTCTCCCAGTGACTGCCCCTGCACTACCCCCAGAGACTATTGTACACTTTGTCACTTGGTTTTGTTCTACCTCCTTGTGTGTTTGGTCTTGTGTTCGTTGTCTTGTCTTCCATGTTGGTTTGTGTCCTCCCAGCCCCAGCTCTAGACACCTGTCCCCTCACTAGTCTCACGTCACTCCAGTCCCTCCTCTCCTCTCCTGGCCCTTTAGTTCCCCCCTCTGCTTCTGCCCGGTCCCTTTCCCTGTCCCAGCCTCGTTCCCCGTTCCCTTCCATTGTGTCCTTGTTCCTGTGTCCTTGTGTTGGTGTCTTGTTGGAATCCCTCCATGTCCTTGTCTGGGTGATTGTCTGCACCTGTGTCTCGTTATGTCTTGTTGCACACCTGTGCATTGTTCCTTGATTGTTCTCCCAGAGTATATATGCCCGCCTGTTTCCTTTGTTCTCTGTCGGTTCATTGTCAATGTTAGTGCGCGTTTCCCCTGCGTTTCCTCCCGGTATTATTTTTGGATATTAAAACTTATATTTTGAACCTGAGCTGCTTGCCTGCCGTCTGCTTTTGGGTCCTACCTCCACCAGCCTCAAACCCTAACAATATATTCCATTATTTGCAGGGACAATGGGCCAGACAAAGCAGCTGATTAGGATGCGACATGCAAATGCCTCTTCACAAAAGAAGGAATGCTGCCAAAGAGGCATGGGAGTGAGTTATTTAGTGATGTATTTGTCTCGGGACAGTATTTGTGTATAAGTGTTTGTTTATTCATTTCCGGTGCAGTGTTCTTTGAATTGAGATTCCCAGCTGGAATATGGGAAGAGTTGTGAGGTGCAGAAATACGTGTTGGATTCATCACAAATAAGAATCACAGGCAGTAATGTAGTGGGCTTATGAGCACAAAATGAAACGATTTCAACAAGTTATACAGACATGTTTTGAGGGTAACACAGAGGGTTCTGATAATGTAAAGGGGATTTGACTCAGCCCGACATTAATTTACATGAAGGCCTACAAGAAAAAGATAACATAGAACCAAAACTTAAAATAAAAAACCCACAATAATAAATAATATGTTTTGGTGTCAACATAAGGTGATGTGGCCATGGGCTGTCCCATTCCTTGTTATGGCCCTTTGGAGCCGAGGTGAGGTCAGCAGGTCTGTGAGGGTTCAGGGTTTGAGGGTTCAGGGCTGTGAGGGTTCAGGGTTTGAGGGTTCAGGTCTGTGAGGGTTCAGGTCTGTGAGGGTTCAGGGTTTGAGGGTTGAGGTCTGAGAGGGTTCAGGTCTGTGAGGGTTCAGGGTTTGAGGGTTCAGGGCTTGAGGGTTCAGGTCTGTGAGGGTTCAGGGTTTGAGGGTTCAGGTCTGTGAGGGTTGAGGTCTGAGAGGGTTCAGGTCTGAGAGGGTTCAGGGTTTGAGGGTTCAGGTCTGTGAGGGTTCAGGGCTGTGAGGGTTCAGGTCTGTGAGGGTTCAGGTCTGTGAGGTCAGCAGGTCTGTGAGGGTTCAGGGCTGAGAGGGTTCAGGTCTGTGAGGGTTCAGGGTTTGAGGGTTCGGGTCTGTGAGGGTTCAGGTCTGTGAGGGTTCAGGTCTGTGAGGGTTCAGGGTTTGAGGGTTCAGGGTTTGAGGGTTCAGGGCTTGAGGGTTCAGGTCTGTGAGGGTTCAGGTCTGTGAGGGTTCAGGGCTTGAGGGTTCAGGGTTTGAGGGTTCAGGGCTTGAGGGTTCAGGGCTGTGAGGGTTCAGGTCTGTGAGGGTTCAGGGCTGTGAGGGTTCAGGTCTGTGAGGGTTCAGGGCTGTGAGGGTTCAGGTCTGAGAGGGTTCAGGTCTGTGAGGGTTCAGGGCTTGAGGGTTCAGGGTTTGAGGGTTCAGGGTTTGAGGGTTCAGGGCTGTGAGGGTTCAGGTCTGTGAGGGTTCAGGGCTTGAGGGTTCAGGGTTTGAGGGTTCAGGGTTTGAGGGTTCAGGTCTGTGAGGGTTCAGGGCTGTGAGGGTTCAGGTCTGTGAGGGTTCAGGGCTTGAGGGTTCAGGTCTGTGAGGGTTCAGGTCTGTGAGGGTTCAGGGTTTGAGGGTTCAGGTCTGTGAGGGTTCAGGGTTTGAGGGTTCGGGTCTGTGAGGGTTCAGGGCTGTGAGGGTTCAGGTCTGTGAGGGTTCAGGTCTGTGAGGGTTCAGGGTTTGAGGGTTCAGGGCTTGAGGGTTCAGGTCTGTGAGGGTTCAGGTCTGTGAGGGTTCAGGGTTTGAGGGTTCAGGTCTGTGAGGGTTCAGGGCTTTTCCCATAGAACAGCGTGGTGCTGCCACAGACATGCATCCCATAGAACAGCGTGGTGCTGCCACAGACATACATCCCATAGAACAGCGTGGTGCTGCCACAGACATACATGGGGGCAGAAACAGGTGGCTTCTAAAGGAAAATGGACCCAACCATTTAAAACTTGATAATTTGTTGTTTTTGATTGATACCCAGAGCTGGAGCTGGAGCTGCTGCCTCCGCGACCCAACCCCGGATAAGCGCATTAAGATGATGGATGGATGATACCCAGAGCATGTTTAGCTTCTTTTCCTGGACGTTTTATTCCCCTCGTATGTCTGTGGGTATTTTTGGGTCTACGTAACATCGCCTCACAGACCTGAGACGCGTTTCACAGTTTTGGTGGACCTTAGCGCTCTACGGCGGCTCTTCAGGTATACCTGTACCTTAGCGCTCTTCAGGTGTACCTGTACCTTAACGAAGGAGCTGTTTTCCCTACGCGTGTTTCAATCAATCAATCAATCAAAGCTTTATTTATATAGTGCATTTCATACCCAGAGGCAACACAATGCGCTTTACAGAGAACAAGGGAGGTGGGCAGACATCCCACCCCTACATATTCCAGAGGGAAGCAAAAAAACAGTAATCACCCGGGGGCCAGATAAGTGAGCTGTAAAAATTCTTCCCTGACCCCTCTCAGCGAGGCGATCGAGCAAGCTCCTGGAGTATGTTTGTCTACCGGCTAAGAACATTTATAGAGCAATAAATAACATTAAATTACATTTTCAAAGTAAGAGAGGCTAATAACATCATAGGAGAGACATGGCAAACATTGGTGTATGTCTGTGTGTGCATAAATGTGCCTGGGCCCAGATAGAGGCAGGGGTTGGGGTAGGGTGGGGGGTAGGAAAAGGATACGGACCCGGGTTAGGGTGAGGGGAAGGGGATCTGAGCCCAGGACTGGTGTCTGTCAGTGTGTGTGTGAGTGTGCCTGGGTCCAGGTAGAGGCAGGGGTCAGGGGTAGGGTGGGGGTAGGAAGAGGATACGGACCCGGGGTAGGGTGAGGGGAAGGGGGTACTGGACCCAGGCCTAAGGCCGGAAGTGGACTGTTGTATGTCTGTGTGTGCGTGTGTGTGTGTTAACTAATTTGCTACGACATCTGCAGCAGACACAGGGGTATCTATCGGACTCAGGGTGGTCTACTGGTGACAGTGGGGCATCCACTGGACCTGGTTAGAAGATAGGAGGGAGAGAGAGAGGCACTAGGGAGAGGGGAGGCAGAACAGGGTTAGTAGCACACAGAGCCATATATAGAGCAATACATTACGTCAAGCTACATTTTCAGAGCAAGAAAGGCTAAGAGCATCATGGGAGAGGTGTGGCAAACACTAATGTGTGTGTGTGTGTGTGTGCGTGCCTGGGCCCAGATAGAGGCAGGGGTTGGGGTAGGGTGGGGGGTAGGAAAAGGATACGGACCCGGGTTAGGGTGAGGGGAAGGGGATCTGAGCCCAGGACTGGTGTCTGTCAGTGTGTGTGTGAGTGAGTGTGAGTGTGTGTTTCCCAGACCGTCCCTTAATGGGTGTCTTAAGGTCCATCGTTAGACGAGCTGGTCAGATACATCGTTAGACGAGCTGGTCAGATATATCGTTAGACGAGCTGGTTAGATACATCGTTAGACGAGCTGGTCAGATACATCGTTAGACGAGCTGGTCAGATACATCGTTAGACGAGCTGGTAAGATACATCGTTAGACGGGCTGGTCGGATACATCGTTAGACGAGCTGGTCAGATACATCGTTAGGTGGAGATGTCCCTGGGCGCAGTGCTGGAGGTGAATTAATCGATCCCACACGCATCGACTGCTCATTTGTTAAGTCAAATAAATTATGCTTTAATATAATAACCATTGTCATAATAATTTTAGTCCAATCTAATATTACCAAAAAGGAAGCTATGCCTGCTAAAGCTCATTGGCAAATCTGTTTAGTCAAAGTGAAATCTCGTGATAGTTAACATTCATACATTGTAGCCTACAAAATATTCACAATTGGGGCAAAGGACACCTGCACACCAATAAGTATTTGGAGCTAGCAAGCCATCCAAAGCATATAAGCCTAGTCTGGGACTACTTGAAAAGCCAGGAAAAATGATGATAATGATTATAGCTAATGATGATGATGATGATGATAGCTAAATTAGTGAGTGATTTTGCTGTCAGCTGGTAGCCTATTTGGAGAGGATGGCCCTGTCTGAGAGGACATCCAGAGGACTGAAGTTGGTCCTGATGAAATGACAGGACAGGCGGACAGCGTTGCCATTGGTTCCTTTGGTTCAATACAAGAATGTATTGTAATGCAGCCATGATCAATCAATCAATCAATCAATCAATCAAAGCTTTATTTGTATAGCGCATTTCATACCCAGAGGCAACACTCGGTGATGTATACATGAAGCACAAGTTGTCTGTGAAAAGGGGACCTTCATAAATCTAGCAGGCCTCATTGGATTAATCAATTCACCTAATATCTGTCAGTATCCAACAATATATTATGGCAGGGACCAGCAAGCCAGAAAAGCCATGTCATCGAATTGCTCTGTTACATGACAAAATGTTGTTGTTCACACATTGGATTTATATTATGGATAGTCCCTATATTTTATTTGGCTCAAAAATTTTTAAATGACAGCATTCCCGTGATGTGTTAAGTATGTGTATTTTATCATTAACAAAGTTGATTGTAGTCTATGGATGTAATTTGCACTGGTAGGGTAGATAGATGTGCACTATATTGCAACTTTCCTTTTTAAAAGTATAATTTTTCTCTAATCAGGCTAAAACTAAACCAGGATGAACGGAGCGCATCGCTAAGCGACGATGGGTTCAGACCGCCCTTAAGAAAGGATCCCTTAAGTAGGGTCTACTCTGGCCTTAAGAAAGGATCCCTTAAGTAGGGTCTACTCTGGCCTTAAGAAAGGATCCCTTAAGTAGGGTCTACTCTGGCCTTAAGAAAGGATCCCTTAAGTAGGGTCTACTCTGGCCTTAAGAAAGGATCCCTTAAGTAGGGTACCTGTATACTTTGGCTAAGGAGGCTCTGTGAAACAGCCTATAAGCTAAAGGGAGAACTTACAATGTACCTTCAGAAGGTGTCCCTTAACTGAAGGTAGAGCTTACGACGTAGTTTACGACGCACATAGCGCTTACGATGGCTCTGGGAAACACGGCCCTGAGCTGTTCCTGGGACCTCGGCGAGGACAGGGAGAAGAGGCCTGAGAACAAGAAGAAGAGGCCTGAGAACAAGAAGAGGCCTGAGAACAAGAAGAAGAGGCCTGAGAACAGGGAGAAGAGGCCTGAGAACAGGAAGAAGAGGCCTGAGAACAAGAAGAAGAGGCCTGAGAACAGGGAGAAGAGGCCTGAGAACAGGAAGAAGAGGCCTAATAACAGGAAGAAGAGGCCTGAGAACAGGGAGAAGAGGCCTGAGAACAGGAAGAAGAGGCCTGACAACAAGAAGAAGAGGCCTGAGAACAGGAAGAAGAGGCCTGAGAACAGGGAGAAGAGGCCTGAGAACAGGAAGAAGAGGCCTGAGAACAGGAAGAAGAGGCCTGAGAACAGGGAGAAGAGGCCTGAGAACAAGAAGAAGAGGCCTGAGAACAGGAAGAAGAGGCCTGAGAACAGGGAGAAGAGGCCTGAGAACAGGGAGAAGAGGCCTGAGAACAGGAAGAAGAGGCCTGAGAACAGGGAGTAGAGGCCTGAGAACAGGAAGAAGAGGCCTGAGAACAGGAAGAAGAGGGCTGAGAACAGGGAGAAGAGGCCTGAGAACAGGAAGAAGAGGCCTGAGAACAGGAAGAAGAGGCCTAAGAACAGGAAGAAGAGGCCTGAGAACAGGAAGAAGAGGCCTGAGAACAGGAAGAAGAGGCCTAAGAACAGGAAGAAGAGGCCTGAGAACAGGAAGAAGAGGCCTGAGAACAGGAAGAAGAGGCCTGAGAACAGGAAGGACAGACACAGGTGCACAGGGAGATGATCACAAGCTCTGAACCACATTCACAGTTTTATTTGTATATATATATATATATATATATATATATATATATATATATATATATATATATATATATATATATATATATATTTGTATACACAGGGGCCACACAATGTGCTTTACAGAAAGCAGAGGAGGGGGTGGACATAGATCCTATCCCTACATTTTCCAGAGGGAAGCAAAAAACCCAGCAGAAATACTGTAGGTGAGCAGTGAAAATTCTTCCCTGACCTCTCTCAATGAGATGATTGAGAAAGCTCCTGGAAAATGTATTGACTAGGAACATTTACAGAGCACTAAAATACTTCATAAAAGAGACATGATTAGATAAATAGTTACAGAGATGTTACCTACACGGTAGGGCATTTTGTGTTATCCTGTTGTCCATAATAGGATATTTAAACCCAATGAGAGGAGTTTTTGACTGGTTATAAAACAGTCTCATTTTAATACTGATGCTTCTACATTACCTACATTTGCAAATGCGGCCATCAGTGAGAAGATTGGCTGTATAGATATCTGCTCGGCTGGTCGGGTTGTGGTCGGGTCAACCACAAAGGGTTAGGGTTAGGGTTAGGGCTGGTCGGGTTGTGGTCGGGTCAACCACAAAGGGTTAGGGTTAGGGCTGGTCGGGTTGTGGTCGGGTCAACCACAAAGGGTTAGGGTTAGGGTTAGGGCTGGTCGGGTCAACCACAAAGGGTTAGGGTTAGGGCTGGTCGGGTTGTGGTCGGGTCAACCACAAAGGATGAAATGATTTATTTATCTAATCGATAGCTATCCTAACAAGTAGTGTCTTTCTGCTGGCTTCAAAAACTAATCCTGGGATAGGCAAGAAATATTTAGACAGGAAGTAGTGGTGCTCATGGGATATGCAGTTGTCTTTCTGGGAAAACACCAGCGCTTGTATTCTCCTCTCAACACAAACTGGAAAAAAAGCCTCCTCAGAGGGGCTTTAAGTGTATCTCAAAAATGGAGCCATGGGGACCTTAGGAGGACCTGGACCTGGAGCCATGGGGACCTTAGGAGGACCTGGACCTGGAGCCATGGGGACCTTAGGAGGACCTGGACCTGGAGCCATGGGGACCTTAGGAGGACCTGGACCAGGACTAGAGGGGAAGGAAAGACTTTTCAGGACCTGGGTATAGTACAATAGGGAGAGACAGGAGGGTGGAAGACAGGGTTAGTAGCCGCCCTGGGACTTTACAGCGATCAGGGGGATCAATCAATCAAAGCTTTATTTGTATAGCGCATTTCATACCCAGAGGCAACACAATGCGCTTTACAGAGAACAAGGGAGGTGGGCATACGACCCAGCCCTACATATTCCAGAGGGAAGCAAAAAAACAGTAATCACCCGGGGGCCAGATAAGTGAGCTGTAAAAATTCTTCCCTGACCCCTCTCAACAAGGCGATCGAGCAAGCTCCAGGAGTATGTTTGTCTACCGGCTAAGAACATTTATAAAGCAATACATTGCATTAAATTACATTTCAGAGTGAAAGAGGCTAAAAGCATCATAGGAGAGAGAATATTCTACGGACATGCTACATCATCCACAGCAGACACAGGGGTATCTATCGGACTTCGGGAGGTCTGCTGGTGACAGTGGGGCATCCACTGGACCTGGTTAGAAGATAGGAGGGAGAGAGAGAGGCACTAGGGAGAGGGAAGGCAGAGCAGGGTTAGTAGCACATAGAGCCATACAGACAACACAGATATTGAAACAGGCAACCTGGGGCAGGCTCCTGGAATATATTTGTCTAATGGCTAAGAACATTTAAAGAACAATAAATAACATTAAATAAAATTTTCGGAGCAAGAAAGGCTAAGAGCATCAGGTCCAGGCCTAAGCCGGATGTGGACTGATGTGTGTCTGTGTGTACGTGTGTGTGTGTGTACTAAAAACTACGATATCCACAGCTCCACAGCTGACACTGGTTAGAGGATAGGAGGGAGAGAGAGAGACACTAGGGGAGACAGAAAACGGTTAGTAGCACACTGAGTCATTGAAGCAACACAACAGTCAGAACAAGCCTGTTTCAGGATAACCAGCTTCTGTACACTACTTGATATACATACATTGCATAACTGGATAAATACCAATGTATACAGAGGATTCACAGGTAGGTTTGAGGCTGCCTTTCTGTGTCTCAAGGTCCTAGCTAGTGATTGTAGGCTAGGTCGAAAAGGTACGCCTTGAGGTCTCGCTTGAAGACCTCCGTTGTTTCGGCCCTTCTTAGGCACTCCGGTAGGGTGTTCCAGAGGTTGGGGGCATAGAAACTAAAAGCTGCCTCTCCATGTTTCTTGGTCCTGGCTTTTGGAACTGTTAAAAGTTCAGTGCCTGAGGATCTAAGTGGTCTGTTTGGCATGTACTTAACAAGCATGTCTGAAATATATTCTGGTGAGTGACTGTGGAGAGATTTATAGACTAGTAATAGTATTTTAAAGTCTATTCTAGAGTTGACTGGTAACCAGTGTAGTGATTTTAACGCTGGTGTGATGCTTTCTTTGGTAGGCCTGATAGTAGAGCATTGTAGTAGTCCAACCTGCTTGTGATGAAAGCATGCATTAATCTTTCGGTGTCAGCCTGAGAGAGAAAGGGTTGCACCTTGGCAATGTTCCTTAGGTGGTAAAAGGATGTCTTTGTAATATTCTTGATGTGGTTTTCGAAATTAAGATCTGAGTCAAGTATGACACCTAGGTTTTTAGCCTGGCAATTGGTGTCAATTTCCAGAGTTTTTAAGTGTGCAGCTAGTTTCTCTCTTTCAGCTTTTTCTCCAATGATCAGTACTTCTGTTTTGTCCTTGTTATGTGACATCCATACATTTATATCTGTAATACACTTGACAAGGCAGTCAACCAAGCTGTAGTTACTGGGTGGTACAGAAATATAGAGTTGAGTATCATCTGCGTAGCTATGGTAGCTAATATTGTGCCTCCTGATGACACTGCCAAGGGGCAGCATGTACAGGCTGAAGAGTAGAGGTCCTAGGATCGATCCTTGGGGCACCCCACAGGTCATAGGGATCTTTCCTGAGCTATATTCACCGAGGGCAAGAAAGAAATCACGACCGGTTAGATAGGTCTTAAGCCAATTTAGGACTGGACCAGAGAGGCCAACCCACTTTTCCAGTCTTTCGATGAGGATTGCATGATCTATAGTATCAAAGGCTGCACTCAGGTCCAGGAGGACGAGAACAGAAAGCTCTTTGGAGTCAGCATTAATTCTGAGGTCATTTACAACTTTGACTAATGCCGTCTCTGTGCTATGGTGGGCACGGAAGCCGGACTGGAAAAGGTCAAGGGTACAACTTGTAGCTAGGAAATCATTAATCTGTTTGAAAACAATTTTTTCCAGAATTTTACTCAAAAAGGGAAGGTTGGAGATTGGTCTAAAATTCCTAAAAACTGAAGTGTCTAAGTTGTTTTTCTTCAGTACGGGTCTCACCAGAGCAGTTTTAAGTATTGGTGGGAAGACACCTGTAGATAGGGAGTCATTAACAATGGATAAAATGTCATAGGATACAGAGTCAAAAATAGTTTTGAAAAAATCGGTGGGGATGGGATCCAGCAGGCATGTGGAGGTTTTGAGTTTGGATACTACTTTTCTCAACATTTCTGAGTCAATCAGTGTAAACAGGCTCATATGTCCATTACATGGAGGGAGAGGATCTGTGAATGGGATGCATGGCCTTTCCTGAGTGATATTCCTCCTAATATTCATAATCTTATCTCTGAAGTAAGCTGCAAATTCCTCACATTTGGAGGTAGAGAGCAGGTTATCAGGTGTTTTTACGGCAGGGTTTATTAGGCTATCAATTGTTGAGAAGAGCACTGAATTGAATTATTTCTGTTGATAGATATCAATTTTGAGAAGTGGTCTTTCCTTGCATTTCTTATTGCTTTATTAAAAGCAGAGAGATGTTCTTTGAGGATATCATGGTGGACCTTTAGCTTGATTTTTCGCCATATACGCTCAGAACTTCTGCAGGTTCTCTTTAGTTGATATGTTTCCTCATTTCGCCATGGGGCTTTATTATTGGTTGTGATGCTTTTCAGTTTAATAGGTGCTACAGAATCCAAGGCTGCCCTTACTCTGGTGTTAAAGGTGGTTGCCAAGTCTTCAATATTTCCTAAGGGCCCCACTTCTGGAGTTGATAAATTGTTTGTGGTCATTATTTCTCTAAAATTATCGGCTACTGCGGAGGTAAGATAACGTTTCTTGATAAAGCGCTCAGTACTACTTTTGACTTAAGGAACCAATGCAGTGAAGAAGATACAGAAATGGTCGGAGAGGGCGAGGTCACTAATAGAGGAAACAGTGATAGTCAGGCCCTTAGTAAACACTAGATCAAGGGTGTGGCCGCGGTTGTGAGTTGGCTCAGAGATATGTTGGGTAAAATCCATGGAGTTTAGGAGGTTGATAAAGTCCCTAGCTTTCGAGTCCGCCTCAGTGTCTACGTGTATGTTGAAATCTCCAATGATGATAATCTTATCATAATTTGTATGGATGATGGACAGGAGTTCTGAGAATTCTATGGAGTTCTGAGAATTCTGAGATATCTACCAGACACAGGGTGGCCTGCGGGAGACAGGGGGGGGGGGTCCTGGTTAGTATAAGAGGGAGAGGGACTAGGGAGGAGAGAGGGAGACAGGGGGCCTCCACAGGACCTGGTTAGTATAAGAGGGAGAGGGACTAGAGAGGAGAGAGGGAGACAGGGGGGGTCCACAGGACCTGGTTAGTATAAGAGGGAGAGGGACTAGGGAGAAGAGAGGGAGACAGGGGGCCTCTACAGGACCTGGTTAGTATAAGAGGGAGAGGGACTAGGGAGGAGAGAGGGAGACAGGGGGGGTCCACAGGACCTGGTTAATATAAGAGGGAGAGGGACTAGGGAGGAGAGAGGGAGACAGGGGGGGTCCACAGGACCTGGTTAGTATAAGAGGGAGAGGGACTAGGGAGGAGAGAGGGAGACAGGGGGCCTCCACAGGACCTGGTTAGTATAAGAGGGAGAGGGACTAGGGAGGAGAGAGGGAGACAGGGGGGGCCTCCACAGGACCTGGTTAGTATAAGAGGGAGAGGGACTAGGGAGGAGAGAGGGAGACAGGGGGGGCCTCCACAGGACCTGGTTAGTATAAGAGGGAGAGGGAGACAGGGGGGGTCCACAGGACCTGGTTAGTATAAGAGGGAGAGGGAGACAGGGGGGGTCCACAGGACCTGGTTAGTATAAGAGGGAGAGGGAGACAGGGGGGGTCCACAGGACCTGGTTAGTATAAGAGGGAGAGGGAGACAGGGGGGGTCCACAGGACCTGGTTAGTATAAGAGGGAGAGGGACTAGGGGGGGTCCACAGGACCTGGTTAGTATAAGAGGGAGAGGGAGACAGGGGGCCTCCACAGGACCTGGTTAGTATAAGAGGGAGAGGGTCTAGGGAGGAGAGAGGGAGACAGGGGGCCTCTACAGGACCTGGTTAGTATAAGAGGGAGAGGGACTAGGGAGGAGAGAGGGAGACAGGGGGGGCCTCCACAGGACCTGGTTAGTATAAGAGGGAGAGGGAGACAGGGGGGGTCCACAGGACCTGGTTAGTATAAGAGGGAGAGGGAGACAGGGGGGGTCCACAGGACCTGGTTAGTATAAGAGGGAGAGGGAGACAGGGGGGGTCCACAGGACCTGGTTAGTATAAGAGGGAGAGGGACTAGGGAGGAGAGAGGGAGACAGGGGGGGTCCACAGGACCTGGTTAGTATAAGAGGGAGAGGGACTAGAGAGGAGAGAGGGAGACAGGGGGGGTCCACAGGACCTGGTTAGTATAAGAGGGAGAGGGACTAGGGAGGAGAGAGGGAGACAGGGGGCCTCCACAGGACCTGGTTAGTATAAGAGGGAGAGGGAGACAGGGGGGGTCCACAGGACCTGGTTAGTATAAGAGGGAGAGGGACTAGGGAGGAGAGAGGGAGACAGGGGGGGTCCACAGGACCTGGTTAGTATAAGAGGGAGAGGGACTAGGGAGGAGAGAGGGAGACAGGG